>NC_084546.1:8872500-9080000 GCF_024500275.1 Phycodurus eques | reverse complement strand
TTTGAAGGTCCCATGCCGTAATTTATTTATTTTTTGTCATTCATAATCGGTATGGAAGTAAATACATTTTCTGTTGTTCCTAATTTAAATATGGAAAGCAGCTTCGCTCCGACTGGTCCTTGGCGATGTCACGGCATCTTGTGGTTCACTCGACAATGATCGCGAGCTTTGCTATTTCATCCACAGTTCCGTTATAAATTCTAAATATAGTGACGTATTCATGTAGAACACATGTATACTTTGCAGCACAGGCATCAAACGTAATTTTATGTGGCCCATCAAAGCAAATCTTTTTGCCTCAACTTCCACGACTCTTGCTAAAAGCTGTAGCAACATTTCAAATAGTCTTATGAAGTCAATCATAAAGTTGAGATATTGCAAGCATTTATTTTCTTCCCAAATCCCTTTTCGTATTAACATCGGTAACCCAGTTTAACGTTAAAGCGCGTTGGAAACAAACTTTTTCATGATTTCACTTTTGTGCTTTTCAAGGTGACTCTGCAGCGGTGGGGCGGCGGCCTTGCGCCCTCTATTGTCCAAGTGCCACTGAATACAATGATAAGGCAATGAAACATTCATATAGTTGTACGGTTATAATGCCCCCCGGAGGAAAACTGTATCAAGAATGTGGGCCGCGAAAGAAATGAGTTTGACACTTCTGCTTCATAGACTGTATTTGTACGGCTTAGCGGCGACTGAGACTCACTCACTTAAAACCCGGAAACGCTGTGTTGCCATTCAGCTGGGTTTAGTGGGTGGGTAGCAACCGCAAAGTGGGCAGGGACTTGAATAATTAGGAAGGATCTACGACACAAACGCACAGAAATTGGATCCGGTCATTTTGCAAGCCTTACTGCCGGTTTTCAATCGACAAACTGCAAAAATGTCAGACTTTAACCAAGTCACAGACTCATTTTGACCTGTGTTATGCATAAAACAGGAGAACAAAATTGGATTTTGATGTCACGGGACATTGAAGTGAATTCATGCGCGGAATACGTTGCCTGTAATGTGTTACAGTAAATCGTGGCGTGCGTGGCAGTGCGCTCACAAGAAGTATTGTGTAATTGTCACTGTGCAGACAAAATGAAACGCGGAGGTAATTGTACACGGCGATAACAGGGCTCCGGCTGTGTCTGCGTTTGGGCCGGGCAGGCAGGATGTAGGGAACATTGCCATGCATTTCCGGAGTCTGGAGTTGCACCGTGTGGTCGAAGGCCTCTTGTTACTGTGCGCTCCCGCCCTCTTTCTTACGCTTGTCTCGCTCACTCCGCTCTGATTAAAGCTAAAAAATGGCAGATCAGGTGACCCCATCCGCCTCATTAACGTTATCATCAACATGCGTCCACACGCGCAACGCGCGCATGCGTGCCGTTCACTCTTAAAAAGTTTGATACAAGAGCCCCTTAATCCACAAGCGTATCAAGTTCCAAAGAAGGAATCCACCGTTTACCACCACTGAGCAACAGCTGCCAACAGAAGCGGAATAGGATGGAAAATACATTTTTAATGTACAATATGTTCCTCCCAAATCCAGTTTCCAGTCACTGCATGCGAACGTATCAGCCAAACATACGTTGTTTCCTCGCAGCAGGTGCCAGCACTATTATCGCGGTTTCTTCTCATTACGGACCAGCGAAACTCCAGCATGCAGCTGTTTCTATAACCTTTCACCTGGTTTCTATGCAGATTTGTTTCTCTTGGGAATTTGAGTCGCGATGCCGTTTGTGATAAATGCACTTAAAGTGAGTTTTGCGAGTGTAGTTGTGACTTGACAAGAAGCTTACGGGGTCTGGCTACCCACCCCCCGCCCACGCTCCCCTTCTTCTTGTGAATCGGATACCATGTAATTTGAATGCGCTGAATCCAGAACCACACCGTTTGGACCCTCTGGAATAGGAAAAAGAAAGTGAAAGCGGTCGCGCTGCCTAATTGCAAGCGAAATCACACGAGGGCATGAAACATTACACCGTGTTTAGTTAGGTCCTGGAAAATACACCGTCAGAGCTTTGCAGATGTTTGCAATACTTTATATAAATCCTGTTATTTGACGTTTTAAGGGGAGAACCCCCCTACCACCGTCACCCCTCCCTTGCCGTGACAGTTCCCTCAGCGTAATTTAGCGTTCTGTTTGGTTTTCGTCATAATGCAGCAAAGCTGACGTGGCGCGATTCTATTGGAGAACATCCACTCTGCCGTCGGATAATCGGACATTTTTCTACAATTGGGCTCACGCGGTCTCTCTGGTGAAGGAGAGCGCTGACTCATTTTAGTCCCTCTGTTTAGTCAAGCCGAGTCTGGCCCGCGGTAACAGAGTTAGCACAAAACTAAGTGACATTTTCTCGAACTACGTTCACTTAGCCGTTCTGCAGAGCCACATTTAATACAGTGAACACGCTTCACCCTGATCATTTCTTTCAGAACGAACTGCAACTTTTGTTCTTATGACTAACAAACCATCACGCGGGCTTGGAAGTCCTGCGATTGAATTTCCCTTGGCTTTTAGTCACAGTCTTAAAATGCTAGCGAGCTCAACCTTTCATTCGTGTCGTTTTTCTGCCTTTAAAGCGCTATCACTACAAGCCAGATTGCCTAATAAGCAGCACGGCACGTCGGCATCGGTAATTGGCACGTCGGCCCGCCATCTGCTCGCCGCCAGATGCCAAGTTCCGCCAGAAGTTTCAAAGTGGTGAAACAAGACATTTGTAATCCTTTTTTTGTTTTTTGTTTTTAGCAGGTGATGATTTTAATCTCAGTACAGTTTTTGTGGATGATTGATTGAGTGAGAGTGAGGGCAATTCTCCAAAGCGGCTCTTCTGATGTCATCCCGGAGTGCTGCGTGTTCATTCAGCAAAGCAGCTTATTTGGAAAAGTGTACAGCGTTTTCGACGGGAACATTTAGCCTTTTGGCTTCTTCTCGTGATAAAACAAGCACAGGAAATGTCTCTGTTCGCCGATTGGCCTCGTCCTTTCCTTTCGCGTCCTCCCCGCGCGACCGCAAGTCGTGCACACCTCTACTCTGTGGAAGCAACTAAGGCTTTCACTCCATTCCTCCTCCTCACCACCATTACACCCTTGTTTTCTTTTTAAATTTGCATACTCCCCTTAAGAACAAAGGCTCGATTCAACTCATTCTGTACATCGATGTTTCAGTGTCCTTTCCACTCAGTCCCCATCCGGCATCCCAAAACCAAACAGGTTTTGCCAATCAAAAGCCTGTCAAATCAATGTTTTAAGTCCCATATTTTGAGGTGATGGGTAATTTAAGGCGCGTCGAGTAATCGGGTGAGGAAAATCTCAGAGGTGTGTGTGTGAAAAATACCTTTGAGTGTAAACACATGATCAGTGAGGTCATGTGTTTACACAGTGAGCAAGGTTAACCGCTCTGAAAAGAGCGCCGGAGGGGTTAGGGACAGACGGGCCAGTGTGTGGGTCATTAATAGGCTTGGTGGATTTATGCCGGTGGCTTATGGAGGCGTTCTCGGAGAGAGTGAACGACACGTCGGACGTCCGCCGTAACGTGTGAGACTTGTACACAGACGGTGAGGAGTGACGTCATACACAGAAAAACAATCACCTTGTCCTTAAATGGGTATGCACATGAAGCAGACTTCCAAATCTGCTTGTGTTCTTTGGAAGAACTTCAAATATGAAAGCATTTTGGTTTCTTTTTTGCCCTTTGCCTTCGTTTAACCAACTTAAACAAATGTGACGCTATCGTGATAGATTTCCAAACGTTGTCCTATTTTCTTAAACACTCGGGAATAGCCAGTTACTACAATTAAGATGGTAAGAGGGTCTTATGTGACTTTAGGTGTTGCTTTTGTTGGTTCATTGCCCAGCCACAAGAGCTGCTATTCTCTGTTCACTGGAAGACACCGGTACAAACCGAGGCATCTTCCTCATGCCCGGCAAAAATGTACGATCACGATGGCAGTAGCATATGTAAAGTTCAACTTTGCCCAAGGAGTGTTACACACATAAATCTTTTTTTATTTGCCACAGACCCGAAACATAGATAACAAATCGGGCATTCAACAGTTTGGGCCATCATGTGTGTGATGTGCTCCGATAACACAAAGATTCTGTTCAGCCGCCGATCTCAAAGTCTCACGTGATCACACGTGATCTCAGAAAACCGAAAAAGAAGAAACACTTCCGGATACGCGCTAATGTTTCCGAAGGCCGCCGCAGCAGAGAGTCTTGTAAAATGTCGATGTTCTCAGAAAGCAACTTAGTTTGGAAAATACTTTTTGGCGTCTGGGGAACCCACGTTTCTAAATAAAACGACATCGGGTAAGACGTTTTCATTTACGGTCTCTTCCGTATTCGTCAATCTTGGGCGCTCCTTGATTGGCTAGATCCTATTCCACGTCACCATTCACGGCGTCATGACTCGGGAGAAGTCGGCGTTCCCCACGCACAGGAAGTGTTTCGGTCGTAAATATAGAACACGTTAATTATTTGAGATTGTCGGCCCCGACTTGTTTCGCACCAAAAAATGGGAACGAATCCACTCTTAACACACATCAGACCCGAGGACAATCGTATAGGATAATCTTATAAAACCGAAGATTGTCTGGCGTTTGGGTCAGAATCGGCACAAAAACAGGCCGTTTGTCTTTATGCGCGTACCGGGCCTAAGTGTGAATATACTGCAGGTGCTTCTTATTCCACAGAGTTCGCAGGAAGCCAGTGGGGATATTGATGACATTCCTATTATTAGACCCGCACAAATCTGGAACGCGAATATCTGAAGGTCGAAAATGTCAGGCCTGTCATTATAAGGCCTTAGACCAGAAGGATTCAAGGAATGGATTAGGACGTTGGCCTTTGCATCCTGGCCAACAGGGACAATCTCGTGTCTCGGTGATTCGATGGGTTATGGGTGCGTTTCATGGATTATGTTTGGTCCTGGTGTCCATGCATGTACTGTATTTTATGTCTGAGCTACGCAAGGCAACAGCACAGCCTGGGGTTCACGGCCAGTTGCAGTCAGGAGTAGCGGTAATTGTTTTAAGAGCACATTTATAGAGTGTAGTCTTTTGTGCCTCCTAATCAGAAGCATACTCGCAGAGATTTGCATAGGAGCCTCTTGAGGATCCCTCAGGAATGCTTTACCGACAAGGCTGGCGGCGGGGACACTCCACTGTTGCCATTACTTTCCACTTCATGTGTCACTGCCCTGTTGAGACGAGGAGGAGGGGTTGGGGGGGGGGGGGGGTCGGTGAAAGTGATTAAGACTGAAGATCAAAAGCAGAGCCATTCTTCCATCAACACCCCAAACAAATGGAGAGTGTGTTCAGGCAAACCCCCATTGATCCCTTCCCTAGTCTTTTAGACATGGATCCCAGCGCCCCATTTCCACCTAGCAATACAGCTCAGTCAGATCTAGTCAAGAATGCTTTTTTTCCCCCCTGTATTTTAAAAATTTGCAAAGGCTATCAAAATATCGGCGGCAGCACAAAGCTAGACAAGCCGTCGATTTGTTGACCATAGCTCGTGATGGAAAGAGCGAGGCCCGTACGGTCTACCGGTTCCTGTGAAGTACTGCGATATCTCACCATCCAAAAGTACAATTGCAGACTTTCAGCTTTAATTTGAAGGTATTTACAATCAAACCAGGTGAACGGTGTCGGACTTAGAGCAGATTGTATACGTGCCTCCCACTTTTTACTTGACCGATAGTAATGGGGCAATCGGCTGCCAACGGAACTGGTCCCCTTGTATTTATTGAGGATGTGACTACTGACAAAAGCATCAGGGTAAGTTCTGAAGTGTTTAGGGCAATATCATCTGCTCATATTTAGCCAAATGCTTCAGAACTCATTGGACCGTGCTTCACAGCGTGACCCAAACCATACTGCGAAAGCAACCAAATAGTTTTTTAAAGGCAAAGAAGTGGAATGTTTTGCAAAGGCCAAGTCAATCACCTGACCTGAATCCGATTGAGCAGGCATTTTTTCCCCTGAAGATAGACAGAAGGGAAAATGCCCCAAAAGTTAGCAGGAACTGAAGACAGTTGCAGTCGAGGCCTGGCAGATCATCGCCAGGGAGGAACTCCAGCGTCTTGTGATCTCTACGTCCACCTACTTGACTGGCTGCAAAGAATTTGAAACCAAGTGTTACAAAGTGAAAGTTTGATTTATGATTGTTAATTTGTCCCATTAGTTTTGGTCCCTTCAAAAGTGGGAGGCATGTAAACAAACTTCTGTTATTCCTACGCCGTTCACCTGATTTGAATGTAAATACCCTCAAATTAACGATGAAAAGCTACAGTTACAGCGCATCTCGTTGATTTCATTTCAAATCCATTGTGACGTTTAGAAACAAAGAGATGAGGATTGCCTCGTTGTCCCAATATTCGTGGACCTGACCGCATATGATGCGATCCATTGGGTGGAAACGTGAGGGGTATAGTGCTTCAAAGTTACCGCTTTAACAGTTTGTCCAAAAAATTGCAGTCCAGTGCCCGTCATCTATCCTGTACAGATTAAATCTCGTATTTTTTGTAGAATCATTTCATCCTCCGTCGGCTCATTTGTAATTTTGTCTCTCCGCATTCTATTCTTATGTCTGGCAAGGGCGCAGGGAGAACAAAAATATGGCTTTAGAAAACCATTTTAATCAGACAGTGCTGTGCAAAGGCCGGGGGGTTGGCATGGGAGATCTCTTAACCTCATCAGAGCCCTGCCAGTGGTGATTGGAAGAAATACTCATTCAGGTTTTATTGAATAACCCTAGCCCTGGACCGCAGGGGCTTTACTGTAAGAGAGCAGCTCTATAGCCACTGAGGTGACAGCCAAATGGTACTTATTAAACGAACGGCTGATTCACACGACGTGCCCTGCTGTACATTCGCCTTCTCGGTGGCTTACGGTTCAGCTTGAACGCTTCTGTCCGCTTATATTTTCAACAAGCGAGAAAAAACACACGCGCTCGCTTCCGTACACTGTTGTGGAAAAGAGAAGTCGTGAACAATATGTGATTAACATATACAATACAGACCTTGCCCCTCATCTGTATCTCCCATCATATGAGTGGGCTTCAGGGAAACAGCCGGTACACACCTCTTGTACACGAAGCGAGCATGACCTCGTAACGAAACGGCAGCGAGGATTAATTAGCCACCGCATTTAGACTAACGGCCCCTTCTCTTCGGATTAAAGACGGCACATGTCACGCAGGGGAGATTTAAAACGTGAGTGGTTCGAAGTCTGTGTCTGCCTTCCGAGTCGCCGTGTAATTGCTCTTTCTTTAATGACCTGAAACAATTGGTATCAGCTCAGAAGATCCACGTGTCAATCCACCGCTAATATAGACACTGCAGTATGTCTCATCTATCGTTTTGTTTCTTTTTATCTTTCTTATTGCTTTTATTGAAAAATACTCATTAGCATATTGTTGGTTTTGGACTCGGATGTTGCTTGTTATTAAGCACACATACAATAGAGTGCAACGGTGGGAAATCAGTGGCCTCATTAAAAGTAACTTGATTAGGGAAAGAAAGAATATGCCCCCCTTGCACTCACACCCACCACTGAACAATGGCTCTTGTTATCAAAGATGCCGTCTGGCTTGCGTCCCACTTTTTTTCCTGAGTGTGCCTGACTTAGATTGCGATCTCCACATTGCCACTCAGCCCTGTGGTAGCCAACTGGTAGACCAACTTGGAAAACGGAGCCTTATTAGTCCAGTTTAGACCTAATAATGACCGGTAAAACCAAGCCAAACTGGGCACTGAGGCTCCAGATTGGCCTGAAATGAAATAGCAGTCAGTCAACAAGTGGTGGTCGGAGAGGAATAGGTAGGCATTTTGATGCCTTTAAGACAGTTCAGGCACACATCCATGTGTTTGAGAGCCAAATTGACCCAGGCGGAGACAGCAGTTCGGAGCGAGAAGAGATGGACTAACCCCCCGTGGACAGAGCTAGGAGGCGGGATAACTGCATTTTTGGATTGATTCCCATTTAGCGCTGCTGCTTTGTGAAGCAAATCTCATTTCCAGTTACGCCATCAGCTAAAAAAGCGCCGGCAACAACCTCGGCGGAGCGAGCAGCCTCTGAAGAGCGCCGCTCAATTATTTACAATTTCATGGCTGTCTGAGATATGTGTTATTCCAATAAATTTAGGAATTAGTAGCCTTAAATACCACACACATATATTAACCTCTAAAGCTGAATTTTATCCTCAATTTAATGGTAAATACCACATCATGCTAATGGAATTCAATTGGGCATTCCATGGTCTTAATAAGCTGTAGTCTAAAATTAGCGCACATATTAGTGAAGAAACGGCACCAGTGAAATGGTACGATGTGCGTCAGTTTGCCATTGAATTAAATCAGGGGTGTCAAACTCATTTTTGTCTCGGGCCGCATTGTAGTTATGATTTCCCTCAGGGGGCCGTTAGAACAGTGAAATGTTTAATCACCAAATCATACTATGACCATGACACAACAAATTGAGGGATAACTAGTTTTGAAATCAGAAGACAAGGATCATAGTTTGTTCATTTAAGTTACTGTAGAAGAAGGGTTTGGTGACAGAAAAATGCAACTCATCTCAACATTATTGTTTATTAGTATGACAATTTGGAATTTGGGTACAGATTTTAGCAAAAAAAAAAATTCACGATTTGCTTTCGCGGGCCACATAAAATGATGTGGCGAGCCGCAAATGGTCCCCGGGCCTTGAGTTGGACACCTATGAATTAAATGAACTCCCTGGCCTCCCGAGTTATCAGACAGACAGTCCAGTGAAAGAGACAAAAGGCAGAGAAAGAGAGCTTTTGTTATTTCTCATGGAATTTCACCCCTAATTGTGAACGGGACACCATGATAAGAGGGTGTCCAGTCCTCGCACCGGCAGTCACTTTGTCCACTAAACTGTCCGGAAAAAATGAACAGTACACACACCTGCAATATTAATATGGTGTGACATCTGAATACTTGACAATTAAAGGAACCTTGATGCAGAGGGACAGTTAACATTGACCGCTGTTAGGGAACGTGTTGGCGAGCTGCCACACCGATAACAAACCAGCACGGCCATGCACAAAAGATGTTGTGGAGCTCATCAAGCTTCACTCGGAACAGAACCTTCGCTATGACATGACCGGAATGTGTTTTCTGGATGAAGAAGTGAGCTCTCTTCTCTCAGTAAGACAAAACGGATATGCTTTTCCAGCAGAGGTGTGTCATTTTTGCTTCTCGCTGTCAACCAGGGTGGGTGAGCTGTACTGGGAAAGTGATGGATTTACACCGCAGAATTTTCTGCCGACTTGCGCAGTATTCCCATTAAAAGCGTCGCTTTCCTATTACGTTCCTTCCTTCATCTCGTGTGTCGCTGCCATTTTTACTGGCTCAGTCTTGCGCAGCACACAAGTCACGTAGTTCAGTACAGTTCAATGTCATTCAAAGAACTTATCGCCCCGTTCAATTCATTTTTGGCTACACGCTGTTTTTCACGAGATAGTGTCTATTGTGCTATGACGGGAATAGATGGGAACGGCACGCATCGCGGGTCAGGACACAAACGAAGGATGAGGCGGTGAAGGGGTGGTATTTGTTTAATTCCATCACGGTACAAGATTGCGGCTTATCGCACTTCATTTTTTTTCCTTTCACGTTAAGATTTTGTAAGATTATTCAATATAAAAATAACTCAATGTATATACAGAATTTTCTAGTTAATTCCCAGTTTTTTTACACCAAGCAACACCTTAAAAAACAAAAAATAAATAAGCTCTCCAAGTACCGCCACAATGCCCGTCATTACAATATACAAGCATAGAAGGCTGAAGTGTTCGTCATAGTTATTTTTTGATGTATTACTGTGAGCCACTGTAACATTGTGCAGTTTGAAAATGAGCACTGTGCTTAAACATAAGTACAATTTTAAAAAACGTTATACTCAAATAGTTAAAAATAATTGTACAAAAAGGTAAAATCAACAAAACAGACCGTTCTTAAAGATTAAATGTGAATGTTTCAAACTCCAAAGTTAAAGGTCCCGTACTTTGGCTATTTAGACCTCCATAGAGCGACTCTCGAACATGGACTTCATTTAAGAAAAATACCTTGGTTTTGTCAGTGTCCAGAAAATCCCCCTCTGAGAACTACTTCTGTTTGACCCAGTTTTGGATCTGCTTTTTCCATATTTGGCTCAGACCGCCCCCTTTCCTCTTGATTGGTTGCCTCCGCGTCGAAGACCCACTTGCGAGCGCGCACTGGCTCGGGAGCGGAAAGGGAAGGCGGAGATATTCGCTAGCGACGTCGATAAATTCGAATGACCTGATTTCGGGCCTCTAGACAGAAAAGACGTCTGGAACTCAGGAACGAGCGGACGCTTTTAAATCCGATTTCACATGTTTACTTTGGCATAATAGAGACAATATTACATTCCAAATACCATACTGCATTGGGGCAGGTTTTTTTTTTTTTGTGTGTGTGTGTGTGTGCTTTTTTTTTTTTTTTTTTTCCACGTACCACTGACTGCCGTAGCTGAAGCTAACCTACAAATAGTCCTAGTTTGGTAACTCGTGGATTGATTTCTTGATTATAAATGGTGTTGTGTTTATGCGAATGCGTTTCACTCTTGGGAAATCTCAGTCCCGCTCTCCAATCCAAGGCAAGTCCAAACAGCGTCATGGGATCCCTCTCGACATCCACGGTGAGTAATAGAGCCACTACCACCCCACCCTGGACCAAACCGCCCCTTAATCCCCTCCTATCTCGCTCAAGGAATGCAGCCCCTTATTTTGAAAAATACCTTGTCATGTAATACCCTTGAAAAGTAGCCTCGCAGCACGAAGAAGGAAAAAGAAACGGCATTCCACCATGGTGATTTAGTGTCGTGTTAAAGCCAGACGGGAGAGATAAAGATTCACGACATTTTGACGAGATTTAAACAAATGTCCTCTGTGCAAATGGCTTCTTTTTTGTGCGTATTCGTACTCAGCTGTCATTTTTGCAATTGGCTCCCAGTGTGTGTGGCTCATTGCATCATGCTTCCGAGTCTTATGTATGTTTCCATGTAAGGCATGACGGGAAGATGTTCTCCGTATGTGTGGTTTGACTGCGACATAAATCATCCGGCTGCTTGTTTTCTTTCCTGTTGTTCTCGTCCGCTCAGTGAAACGTGGCTTTTACAGGAAGTACGTCACAGATACTGTCAAGAGGATTTTCACTTTTTCAGCATGTCTCGGAATTACCATTACAATCCTAATCATTGATCCTCTTTTAGCCGTCTTTGGGGTGTATGTGCATTCGTAGGATGCTTTACGGTTGCCTGGTTACGAGAGAAAAGCATAGACGCAGCTCTGTTTTATTTTTCGTCCTCAGCGAAAGTCGTTTGTGTTCCATTGGTTTTTTTTTTCCCCAAATCATTTTCATTGGATTCTGCTTGAAAGTGTCGTCAGCTGGATAAACTCCCATGTCCGTTGGCGGCAGCGGCGCTTGGTTTAAAACCTAGCATATATCGGCGCCTGGTTACGCCAGAACCCGCGGCCCGCTCACTAGTAGCAGATTAACGTCCCATTGAGGAGACGCAGACTCCTGGCAGGGTCTCGCTTACTCTGACACAAGGCAGGTGTCGAAAGGAAGCCAACAAAAACCACAATAGGTTTCAATTTTGAATTTTTATTTTTATTGTTTTTAATTTTTCGTCGTTATTCATTTACGATGCTGTTTACAAGACTTTTAAAGACGTCACACAGACGCCCCGAGGAGCTCGTCGATGTCCTTGCGTGCGTGTGCGTGTGTCATCATTCTTCCCTGTATGTTGCTTTCAACTATAGATTTTACATTATCACCATTTCTACTCAAGTCAATCCAGACTGCTGCTGTGTTTGAAAGTAGCTTCAATCCTGACAAACAGGATAAAGAAAAGTAGAAGTTATAGTAAAGTACTCCAAAAAAAAACCTCAGGCATATTGATTGGGCTTTCAGGTGAAATTTCAGGTGAAATCTAAAATGGACTATAATCTTTACAGGTGAACTCCTGGCAAATAAAGATCCTGGTTGAATGAGAATAGGTCTTTAAACAGTCCTCTTTATCAAGCTGTGCACATTGTGACATCATAAGACCGAGATGACACCTAGCAATTGATTAACAGTACATACCTCACCGTTGTAAGACTTTAAACGTGATGTTGTGCAAAAAAATACTGAAACGTTGGACGCGAGCAGTTCAACAGTTAAGAGAATATTCGCATTTTAGGTTCATTCTGAAGTTTCGCCCGAAAGCCGAATATCCTTAACTTTTTGTGAGTAGTAGGCCTATATATTATTATAAGCAAAAATGCGTGCATTTTGAAGTGAATAGTTGGATATTTATGGAAAAACTTTTCGTGCTGAAAGTTGATTCGCGATACAGATACAGCAAGCATAGTTTAGCTAGCTTGGCATGAAGCCCAGTAACCTGGGGGAAAAAATGCCTAAGCCAATAAACAACAACTTTTTTCAACGTACATGTTTATGTGCAGATTATTCGAACAACGGATCGGTTTCAAGAGGTGTCGACGGGCCTTTTTCTTTTTAGCCGGGCTTTCCTTGAGGCTAACGCTAAGCCGGAAAACGTTGTCTTCATTATCGTCTTTTCGTGCGCTTGCGCCACTGGCGTCCCAGCTAATTCGATACAATGTATTTTTGCATGAGGTGCAAAACGCTCATTTTCACTCGCAAATTGCGATGCGAAGCGGCTCATTCCGAGCCTTGCGCAAAACCAGTTTCACATTGAAGCGGCGGACTTTTGGCTTTATTTTGACTGAGTGGAACGTAGCCGACCAGAGTTTTGCGATTCCAAAGAGCGAGGCTGAGAGCGAGGTGTCGACCGTGCGCGTTTGCACATGAAATGTCGGCGCGGTGAAAAAAAATCGCCGCGCGTTAGTCGTAGAGCGTGCGTGCATGTGTGTCGCAGCAGGCCCAGCGAGGCCATCAGTCATGCAGAATTGAGTGGGAGCCAACTCCGGCCACTGTGTCGTTAGTGCGAGAGCTCTCCTATCTCGCTATGCAGACAGCATGAAGAAAACTTTTCCTTTTTTTCCTCCCCTTTTTCCCAGTTTGGTTACGGGAAAGGCAGCATTTTTTCCTTCCATATTTGGTCATATGGACAAGCAGCAGCAGTGAGCAGTCCTTTTTTTTTTTTTTTTTTTTTTTTTTGGATCCACTGCAATCATGCCGAGTTTGTGAGGGATTCAGATGCCTTTTAGTTTTGTAGTTTAGCAGGATGAAGCATCCTTTTAAAAGTCGAAAGACGGCAATTTATGATACGGGCGATAAGGAACCAACTCGCGATGCAAATGTCTCTCTTTAAACTATTTAAAACTAAGACACAAGTTTAAAAACCGTTACGTGAGCGCCATCTCTTATTGGGCTGCTCTTTTAATTCGGGGAACGGGATTAGCAGTTGACCTTTGGGATTTTTCATCCCGAGTGCTTCACTGCCATGCTTCATTGTTAAGACATGCTGCATCTGGAATCCATTTTTTGTAATTCTTTTTTGCACAAAGGGACCAAATATTTGCATTTTAAATGTTGTGTTTGGGAGCTGCATGATGGGGGATGATGCATATTTTTTCCTGCAATTGAAGTGTGACTTTGCTCCAAGCGTGCTGTTGGCGAACACATAAACACTTCGGTCCGAGCCGGCGCAGGTGTGTTGTTTTTAGCTGCCTTCAGATGTTTAACAAGAGCAGGTCCTCACTCACCCGCTGAACGATTTTACAAGAAAACCGACGGAAGAGAGCGACGGATGAGTGGGAAATTAAACAAAGAACGATGTCTCGAGATTCTTGCGGTATCAGCAACACACAGTCAGGACGGTATCGATCAAGCTGCATGTCACTTTCCAGAAACAAGGATTTTTCATTCGTGCGATAATTAGTACGAATTAAGACACTTTCCTGGCGGTGTTATAATGTACATAAAAGGATCGTTTCGGTTTTTCAATCACCTCCTTGCAAGCGACATTTTACAGTTAAAACAAATGACTGACAAATTCAGCGCATCGGTTTTAGAACAATAAAAGCTTGCAGTTTATTGTTTTCTACGTTTACTGAGTGCAAGTTTGTTTTTTTTTCAGTCAGAGATACTCTTAATTCCACGGGCGCATTAATTTTTCACACTTGGTTCAGTATCGGACATTGTGTGCCGTTCATCCGCTGCAGCGAAATGATGTTTTAAAGGCTATCAAGCACATTCGTGTGACTGAATTGGGTTAACAGTTTGGTTATTCAAACAACCGAAGTGCCAATGAAGAGTCGTCATGTGGAGTTTCCATTCCAAGTGTTAGGACAGTCTTAATGCAGCAGACCACAAAAAGAGACATTTATGGTACAATATGCAGATGATTGGTCTCAAAAAGATCACTCTAGAGTAGTTTGTATGTCACTTATTCACGAGACAACAAATTGGCAACAAAGCACTGACGCATTAAATGTACGCCGCTGCCACTTAATTGCCGCTTTGATTTTTGAAACGCAATCTTTCGCCCGACTGATTCAGCGATGACGCGCGAGCCCTCTTAATTCCCCAGGCGCATCACACAGCCCGTCGTCCTCAAAGTACAATGCAGCCGAGGTATTCCATTGAGAATTTCATGGTCTTCAGTGTGCGCGCGTGTGTGTGTGTGATTCACTTTCACACAGCCAGGCCTTATACAATGTGAAACATAGTCTGGGAATGCAGGAGCCTCATTTTTCCTTAGCCAATGGAAACTTCACATCTCAACCCCCTTCACGTTTTCCTCAGCGCTGCCGGATTAGGTCGTTTTAGGGCGACGCCGTTGTGCGCGGTGAGCTCGCGTTAAATTCCAAATGACACCGCCGTTCAACGCATTTCTTCCCCTTCCAGTTCAATCGTGCTTCTTTTCCCGTGACGCAGCGACGCTAGCGGCCACGATCGTCCGCTCGCGCGCGGCGAGATGCGTCGTCGCCGGGGTCGAAGCCTCACTTTCGGGGACGCTCGGAAGCAAGCGTGAGCAGGAAGCAGATGGTATTGAGATCGAGCCGAGCTCTGTTGTGTTTGGCCGCCCCGACGCGGCGTCGACAACAGAAGCCATTGTGGTTGATTTTCACGCCGTGGCGTTCATATGTAGACGGGTGAAGAAAGAAAGAATGCGCGCAATATTCTCCTGGCTGTCATAAAGAAGGAGAAAAAAAATCAAGTGTCTCTTCATATTTTATCTTCGTAATAGCATGCAGTTAGCGGATAAGCTCCCGTCGTCCGAGCCAAGACACTGAGGGGAAAAAAATGCGCTTGGATTGTATAGTCTGGATTTATATGTGTTATTTTTGCTACAGTCTCGTGATATGAAAAACCTTTTGATGAAAATAAAACTTGAAAGAATGTATCGTTGGAACAAAGCAGCGACGGATTTGTTTTAGCCATTTGAAATGGGTTTGCGCAATTAGCCACGTCGCTAAATAGCCTAAAGTCAGGTTTCACGGTGGTGGTAAACTTGAAATTTTAGGGTCAAGCAGAAAAGCTATGAGCGCAGGTGTGGGGTCGACACCGGGCTTATTTCGAGGTATCGGGTACTCGCGAAGGCTGCCGATACCAACCCACCGATTCTTGGGCAAAAAAAAAAAAAAAAATCAATAAATCTGACATCAAATAAGACAGTAAGAGAGACAGATACGCAAAGAGCGAAATATGTCGGCCGCGTCGTCCGAAAACCTCCAGCGAGCTCACGAACGCGCGTTCGTCTGCGGCAGCTCAGCGACCACACCCCCGGCACCGTAAACGTGTTTACGCTGCCGAGCGCGGCACGCGAGAGGAGAGGCGCACATCAGAGACGACCGCAACCGCTCGGCTCGCGTTCCAAGCAGACCACTGCGGGCACTGATGGAAATCACACGTGCACACGTTCTTATTCCATAATAAACTCAACGGTCTACAGCACGGGTGTCAAACTGCAGGCCCCCGGGCCAGATCAGGCCCCTCACATCCTTGTACGCGGCCCGTGAAAGTTTGCCACTGTTGCGCTTTGACCTCTGTTCAAAGTAGTTATTTGATGATGGGGTGAATACAGGGGTGCCTCGAGAGACACGTACGAGCGGCTCGACGTGCGAGATTTTGGAGATGCGAGCCATCCTACCGATTTCTGCTTTGACTTGGGAGCGCAGACTTATGCGGTGGCAGCGACTCAACCCATTTCCCAACAAGCAGTTGAACAATTGAAAAAAAAAAAAAAGACGCTTCAAGCTGTTTATTGCCGCTCCCACTTAAAACAGCTCTTATCCTTTCATCAAAGGATTGAAGACAATGTTGCAGCGACACATGTAGACAGACAATAGGACATGACTCACAGTCACATTCTTTATCCTTTGCGTAGAATGACAGACCAGGGTGAAATATTAGTCGCGTCGCGATAAGCCGAGAGAGGAGTCGGACGTCTCAAGGAGCAGTATATCTCATCTGTCATACTGCCCCCAGGTGGCACGATGACCAGTCCATGTTTCTTTTTCATTCTATTGAATTATGTCACGACTGAATGTTTTGTATTCATATAAAGTACAATATTACGGAGTGCTATTTTTCCTGAAAATACACATTACAACAATTTTGAGGGGGAAAGGCTGCAACAGATTATGGGTATTGGTATTTCCTTTCATTTCAATTGGAAAAAGATGATTTGAAATGTTTTGAGTTGCTAGGCCGGTCACAGAACAAATTATACTCATATGTCAAGGCACCACTGTAACGTGATACGACAGGGCGATTATTAAGGGTGTAAAGATTCCGATTTTTCCAGACAGAACATTTGGTACGGTACAGAGGCGTGAGAACAAATAAGCTCTGGCCACAGGTCGACCCCGTAAGCAAATACAGTGTTGCTCAGCCTCTGTAATACGTCAAACCGGCGAACTCATTTGAAATGTAAATATCAGCGCCGCACTTAGAAAGCCATTGATGTTTGAATAGCATAAATAAGACGCAACTTGTTACTCTTATCTCTTTTTTTTTTTTCCCTCCTAAAAATAAGACTGCTTATGATGCACTTTTGCCATTTATTTGGATAATTCAGTGCTAGCAGTTTCATATAAATGCCTCCAAAGCCGGTCCAAAAGAGAAGCAGTTGTATGCTCTGCATTTTGTTCTCTTACGCGATCCAATGGTTTCAAAGCCAGTCTACGTACCAAGCCGTGATTTTCCACATACCATAACGATGATACATTGATGCGGTTTCGCCGTCGTAAGCGGCCTTACGAGGGAAGCCATAAAAACGAAGTGGCCCGCGACGCAATTGGAAAATGTAAATTTGTGACACATAAAAGGACAGTTCTGTGACGTTGTTATCTTTCAACGCTCTACTTGTCGAGACCACAGTACGACCCCTGCAGAAAAGGTTGCCCCGACTCAAAACTATCACAGCAGCACTCTGCCAAAACAGCTGTTCATCTTCAGCGCCCACAGGCACGCATTAGGCCTATCGCTGTCTTTCGTCCCTCCGCCTCCTCCTCTTCCTCCCCCTCTCCTTCTCTGCTGTGAAATCGTCTGATTAGAATCACCTCATGATCAAATACTGTGCATTACCAGCATATCTCAGTCAGTAAACCTCCACCGGACGCGTGTAAAGTCGTCTCCCCTTGAGTGCCTTTACGCACGGAAGGCTGTCGGAAGAAGAAGGCGAGCTTTTGCTCCCATTTCACAGAAGTGGAATGCCTTTCTTCACCTGGACACCTGCACGGCTGCGACTCCACCAATGACTTGTCTTTTCTGCTTGTAGTTTGTCTTTTTCTACCGTCTGGAGGTCAACATCATCGTTTTGTTAGCATATAACGTATGGAAAGGCATTCTCCGCGATTTTGGAACGCTTTGCCCAGATGATGTACGCAAAAGGACTTAAGTCCAGCCGCCATATCATCATAAGTCATCACACTTTATGAGTCAGTTGAACACCTGGCCAGGAAAAGAAAAAAAAACAAAACTAGAAATGCTGTGCTAAGGACGTTTCTCTTGAGTTATGACTTGCCTTTCCTTTACTCAACATACCACTGGCAAAAGACACAACAGAGAACCGAGAGAATCTTTCTAACCGGCCGTTGTCTGCTGGTAATTTGAAGGCTCTTTTCAGTTAAAAAAAAAAAAAAAAAAAAAAGCTTAAATAACATTCCTAGCTGAATAGACATAATGTCAAGATGAATGGGCAATTGAATAGAATTTTTGCACAAAAAGAGCATGGTTTTAATCATACAAATACATATTTTGGGTAGTTTGAATTCATAATTTATTCATGAGTTTGGCCGTCAGAGGTCAAATTGCATTGCTGATTCTACCCCAAATGTGAGAGGATACCTGTGTTATCAGGACCCACGATCATAATGGCTTTCGGAATATTCATGAGTTCCTTGTCAGTGAAGTCATACTTGGGTAAATCTGTCACCGGAGGAGAATAGAAAGGGACGACGGGTGGATGCAGATTTCAGGTCAGCGCCGGGATAAAGTTCTCGCGGAAAACAAGGGAGTGGACAGGCTGAACCTGGGGAAAAAAAAAAATGTCACCAACTTTGCACTGCAGGTTGCTCAACTGTATGGAATGCCTTCTTTTCATTTTCTTCCTCTCATTCTGTCTCTGTTAGCTTTTGCAAAAGTGCGGGTGGTCCCTCTAGTGCTACACACCATTTTACACGCATACGCATCTTGCTGAGGCCCTTTTTATGCAAGCCAGAGGCTTTCCCCCTGGGTCCTTTGCTTAGCATTTTCCATCTAAAATCCCCAGATTCTTATGATATTGCATTTATTTAATAAACCTATTAAATGTATCATTAGTTACAGTCACAGCTGCAATACATATTTCATATTCGTGTAAAGTCTTGCCATGCGATCCATTTGTGTTGGTTCTGTTGATGAACTTTATCTTTTTGTCATTAAATTCATAATCATATTTCATTTGGAGAGAGTGGGAAATTTCTGGAGTAAAACTAAATGTACTGCGTCTCCCTGGGCGTCCACTGCATGTAGAAGTCTGTGATTAGACTGGTGCTGTTTGGAGGCCCCTGTCACTTGTGCTCAGTGTTCTCGTCTCGTTTTAATTACGGTCGCGTGCGTAGCCAGCGCTAATTGGCCCTTGCCCACAGTCACAGACGACGCTATCTTAACATCCAAATATAGAGAGAGTGAATTACTGCAGTGTTGTGAAATCTATCTCCTTATTTGCAGTCACAGCCACCGTGTAATAGCGAGGAGACTAGTCTCTACTTGCTACTCTTACTTAGCAGCGAGGAGTAGGGCCTCACCGATTTTTTAATTTTTTTTTTCTAGGCAGATTCCGATAGTTGGCCGATTCATTTCAGAAATATATAGTTGTTTGACGATACTCTGTCCTTTGGTGTTCGTTGAACTTTACAACCGAGAGGAAAAAAATCTGCAAAAAATTGGCATCAAAAAAAGAAAAAATATATATTTTTGAATGCCATTATCTTTGTCTAATGTTGTAATGTGTTAAAGGAAAAAAAAAAAAAAAAAACAACCGGCCAGTTAATCAGTCGGGCGCTAGTGAGGAGCTTCAGTGGCGAGATAAGAGCGCCTCGCCTATCTTTGTATTTCATTTCCGTCCGCTGTCATAATCGCGCATCCCTATGCTCATAATCAATTCGGAAAATGTGCGTTATCAGTTGAAACAAAACCTAAAAAAAAAAAAAGCTTTTGTCGGTTTTGAAAATTGGAAAGTATTTTAATTTCCAAAATGTAAAATAACGACTTAAAGATTCGGTAACTATCACCGAGGAATGCGATCGCATGAGAAGAAATTGCTAGGAAATTGCTAGGACGCAAAGGAATTGACTCGCCGACTTTGTACGGCAGCCCATCGAGGCAGCTGGCCTTACCACCGAGCTTACAACGCAACATAACATCGTCGATACCGTAACAACGAACCGACTGATGAATCCTGGCCGTCCTTAACGCGAATGTACGCGTTTGATCAACGGCGCGCGAACACCGACGCACACACAGTCGACATCTAGCTCCGGAGAAAAGGCAGAGAAGACGACACCGGAAGCGAGGCTCAAGAGCAGAGTCATGTCCTCGGAGAGCGTTTTTCTGGGCAAACAACACAGGAAGCTCGAGCGAGGGGCGGAGAGCCTGGGCGAACGAGGGGCGAGAGGGGGGGGAGAAGGAAGGAGGTCATTGAGGGATAGAAGGAAGGACGAGAAACAAGAAGGGGAAGGGGCAGGAATTTTTGGAGGCTGCTCTGTGGGAGAAGACTTAGCTGATGATTATGTCAGCGGTGTAAAGGAAAAGACACTAGTTGGCTCATTTGTTGAAGGTACTGTCTGATTCTTTTCGTTCTGCATCATCATGTTGTGCCTAAATGGACGCCGTTGTACCAACAGCTTTGTATTTATGTGACTCTGCTCCTTGTTGTTCTTCCAAATGCACCGTTGTCTTTTCCTCGAGCGCTTAATTGGAGTTTTGTTATATTCCGCTCGGCCGTGCACCGGACACGCACGGCGGTCGAGCAGAGATCACAGACGGACGACGCCGGGCCTGCCGGCTCCCGGGTGGTCTCCCCGCCCAGCCGCGCACGTACCCACAGTGGGTATTTTTAGGGAGAATGCTTTTAACATCCTGCGGTGACATGTCTTTCCGCCTTTTCTGTCCATTATGTCCTCCATTCTTCTCCTCCTAACCGTCGGCGCCGTGTTTCCAACACCGATTGCGCTCCGATAGCACGACACTTTTAACACGTTTCTTTCCGTCTCCTCCTAGAGTGCAAGCATGGAGGAAATGGACTTTGAGCGGCGCCGGGAGCTGAGGAGGCAGAAGCGGGAGGAGATGCGCCTGGAGGCCGAACGGTAAGACGCACGGTTGTGACGGTGACCTCCGCTGGATCGGAGCCAGCTCACAGGGCGCTGTCATTTGGGATCTTCCTACCTAGCGAAGAATTCCTCGGGCCGTGTTGCGGAGC
The DNA here is from genome assembly GCF_024500275.1 of Phycodurus eques. Taxonomy (NCBI): domain Eukaryota; kingdom Metazoa; phylum Chordata; class Actinopteri; order Syngnathiformes; family Syngnathidae; genus Phycodurus; species Phycodurus eques. The sequence goes on along the minus strand of NC_084546.1, from coordinate 9,059,085 downwards.
GAAGCTGTTCTCGTCAGCGCGATGTTGATGCCAATTTGGACGAGAACTGCGCCAGCGTCGTTTTAAAAGCTCAAGGCCTCCTTGAGGTCTTTTTAAAAGCATAGTTTGGCAAACATTGTCTTCGCCCCAGCCTGGGTTGTAGGAGGAGGGGAAAAAAAAAAAAAAAGGTTGATAAGCAATCAGATAAGCATTGTGATGACCTTTAAGTGGGAACGCTCAATCACGCCCTCCTCCCGCTCTCCTTCCAATTTTCTCTCCCAGATACGGAGGTCCTCTGAACTGCCTTTGATACAATGGACCAAATCGATTAAACTAAAGCCCATTCCAACAAGCGAGCGAGTGGTAACGTGCCAAGCGCAGGTATAAAAGATTGTGAGAACAATGCGCCAAAGCCTTTTCTAGTCATTTTTCGTTTGTTTTTTGTTTTTTGAAGCAAGTTTCCTCATCAGTGCCGCAGCCTTAGACCACTTAGGAAGACTTTGATAAGGACATAGATAACAGCCAAGGTCACTCGTCTGCTCTATCTTTGAGAAGTGTTTTAGTCCATCAATAATGCAAAACATGCTCACACAGTCTTTTGATGACCTTTTTTTTTTAGCTCGGAGAGGAACATTTTTAGAGACCAAATTTGAATGATTTGGATAGTCGTAAACATCAAATTTCAACTTGGCGGGCCATGCTCCTGTAATAACTGCGCTGGCAGGTGACACGCTGCTCCTGTTGTTGATATTAAAAAAAAAAAAAAATGCATCTCCACATCGCTTCTTCCATTTCTGCCCAAAATATCGAAACATATTTATACGACCTCACTTGGTCGGACTACTCAAAACCGCACGTTGTCGCGTCGGAGCGGTTTGTACGCGACGTTAGTTTGACGGCACCCGTTCGATTAACCATCGAGTGCGTTTGGATCAAATGACGAAGGTTTGATGAAACCCATTGGCTTTTACAGAGCCAAGCTTTTGCGCGGCTGTGTTCTATCAAGGCCAAGTTGTAAGAAAGCCACGGCTAGTCACTAATGCTACAAAGTCCAGCCTTAGTATGTCAATTTATCTGCGCCGTTTCCAACCTCAATGAAAAGCCATCACGGTTCACAGCGGCTCAGACGATCCATCAGTCTGCTATTGGACCTTTATATGTGCAAAGAACCCCCCCCCCCACAGAGGAATCAAGTTCCACATAGGCGCCTCAGACCTATTTCGTTCTAAGGGGCATCGCTAAAAGCTCGTGACCATCGATGCGGGAAACGGAGAGCTCGCCCCTGCGCTTCGTCTCGAGGAAGTTTTTTTATGCCGCGAAGTGAAATGATTGAGGTCAAACCCTGAAAGGGGGCGCCGTCTGCCCCTGTGTTCTGCAATAGAAACGCACCTGCCCGCCCCGCTCGAACGAAGCCACGGGGAGTAGAAGTTAGCACTTAGTCTGTGTGGTTTAAGTCGCTGAAACACTCCCAATTTGTTGCTGCGTGTCGCGTTCAAGTATTGTATGTATATATGACATTGTGAATTTCCCCAGTCAATTCAGAGAAAATGAAATCAACTAAACCTCGGCAGCCACGGGTACCTGCGCCTCGAGTGGCGAGTTATCCAACGCAATCCACCTTTTAATACCACTATTGTAACGTTGTAATTATAGAAACAACCACTACTATTTAAAAGCACAATATAACAGCAAACAATTCCGTCTTCTGAATTCATGAGAAACATGATAAAAACCTCAAGCGTTTCAATAAAGTACAACCCCAATTCCAATGAAGTCGGGACGTCGCGTTAAACATAAATCAAACCAGAATACAATGATTTGCAAATCATGTTCAACCTATATTTAATTGAATACACTACAGAGACGAGATATTTAATGTTCGAACTGAAAACTTTGTTTTTAGCAAATAATCATTAACTTTGAATTTTATGGCGAGGTTCACCTCTTTGTGAACAAGTGCGTAAGAAAATGGTCGAACAGTTTAAGGACAATTTTCCTCAACGTACAATTGCAAGGAATTTAGGGATTTCATCATTTACAAAGAGGAAATGAACCATCCAGACTGTTAACGGACGCAAAGTTCAAAGGCCAGCATCTGATGGTACGGGGCAGTGTTAGTGCCAACGGCATGGTTAACTTACGCATCTCTGAAGGCACCATTAACGCTGAAAAGTACATACAGGTTTTGGAGAAACACGCTGCCATCCAAGCAACGTCTTTTTCACGGACGCCCCCTGCTTATTTCAGCAAGACGATGCCAAACCACATTCTGCACGTGTTACAACGTGGCTTCGTCGTAAAAGAGTGCGGATACTGGACTGGCCTGCCAGCAGTCCAACCTGTCTCCCATCGAAAATGAGTGGCGCATTATGAAGCGTAAAATAGAATGGGAAAGAATTCCACCTACAAAGCTTCAACAATTGGTGTCCTCCGTTCCCAAATGTTTATTGAATGTTGTTAAAAGAAAAGGGGATGTAACACAGGGGTAAACATGACCCTGTTCCAGCTTTTTTGGAAAGTGTTGTAGCCATAAAATTCGACGTTGTATATTCAATTAAATATAGGTCATTGTATTCTGTTTTTATTTGTTGAACACAACGTCCCAACTTCATTGGAATTGGGGTTGTACATCACACTCACCAGAAGCGCCGGTTATTAAACATATCGATCGCGACAAATGATTTCTGCTAGTCGAAGTCAAGTGTCGCCGACAAACCAATCGGACAATCGTCGAGGGCCAGCGCCGTGGCCCCCGTGAAGACGAATTTGAAAACCAACCCTCGCTTAAAGGAACAGTCACGTCGCTAAAAGTTCGAGTTACATCGGCCAGCACGACTGATTGTGAAGGCGGATGAGATGGACGCGGCAACACAAGGAGGCTGAAATCTGACTGGCCCAAAAAAACAATCTAAAGTCCACATGTAGCGGAAGCAGTGCCGCTAAGATGATGGTACGAAATGAAGAGAACACAGTGTCGGGGATAACTTCATACAATTTTGCGGAACAAATATAAGAATTGAGGTTATAAATGTAGGTCACTCCTTCCGATAGCGTTCATGCCAGTAGAGGCGGCCTCGCTGACGGCGCACCACTGAACCTGCGCGGTCATACGAAAAAGCAATGCAGCTGCAGCTCTCGAATTGTATGTAAATATTGACGCGCCGCTTATACGTAGAGAGACATTGAGTCCGACATTTCGCGTTGAGCAGAATGGATTAAGGGCCTATGAAATTTCAAGCGGCATGCCAGATTTAGAAGACAGGCCTTTTCTCTTCGCTCTCCTTTTTTGGAAGTTTTCGGAAGCTTTTCCTTTCCCTCGTTCGTCTCCGTCCCACGGCGCCGCGCCGCTCTTTTTGCAACTTCCACTACTCCTTGTGCCCCTTTCATTGTCCTCTCCTTTTCCCTCCCAATGTTGCTCATCTCAACTCAACCCCTTTAGCTTGCGATCTCACGCTTCCGTTTGAATCTGCGGCCCTTCCCTTTTTCTCTTTCTTTCACACACGCCCATGTCACACCACTCCTTTCCTCTTCCTCGACTTCTCCTCATCCTTTTCCTCTTGTTTCACCGCACTGCTGCCCTTCCACCTGTGCGATTCAGGAAGGGCTGAGGAAATAACACCCATCCTCTGTGAATGACCCTGGCCATTTGGAGCTCTTCCAAATATGGTCTGATTTAGTTCTTACAGGAAGCGAAACAAATTAATTGGCAAGCGCAAGATGTCAGTAGGAATAACTGCAGACCTCCACCGAGATGAAACGACGCCTTAATCACTGTTGGGAAGATGACTTTGAAAATGTTGTTACCATCGCAAGTTACCCTGTGTGTAACTATTTCAACGACGTTGTCAAATTACGATAACTAATTAAGAACGGCACGTGACCAGAGAGAGCCGATCGCAAGCGTCGGCGTTAGGAGGACGGTTGATATCGTAGCGACGGTGCTACTTCCACCCTTTGCGGCGGCCTTTTGTCGTTACGCAAGCTTAACGTTACTCTTCGCTGGCCTGCGCGTTACGTCGTTACATGTAATACGTTACTCCCCAGCGCCGTCCAGAGATTTCCACCTATTGCGTACGCCTAAATAGTGTCATAGAAATTCACGTTTGTCACTGATAAATTAAAGAAAATGACATCGGTATCCAAAAATGTATCAGCATCCACTCCAAAATGTAATTACGTTTCAATTGTTTTTTGTGTAATCCTGCTTACTAACAAACACGCGGTGATGAAATCAAGCCTCCCTGCCGGAGGTAATGAATTCAATAAGGGGATTTAGGGGATTTCTATCAGAGTAGGGTGAGCGATTGAGTCGGCAGCGTGGTTGCGGTTCTTTGGGCCGGCACAAGGAAAAGAAATAGTCCAGGGAATCCAGCGTGGGAATGGGCCAGCATTTCTGACAGCCCAATCCCCGCCCCCTCCGCCTCCCCCCCCCCCCCGTCATCCCTCCCTTCTGCTCCACAGCCGCTTGCATTTTAACTTTTTCCTCTCTTACCAAGTAGGGGTGAAAAAGTCTTATCTCCTGGGCTTTTCCCCCCCCAAATGGGTTTTGCTCGCATAACTGAGATGCTATGCCGTAAGGAAAATATTTAGACATACTCGCGCCTAATAGGCGCTCTCATGCTCGACGCCATGTGTAACTTGGGCTGGCTCGGCCACGCAAAAGCGCGAGGAAAGAAACAACACAATATGAGGATCACATTCCTTTTTAGCACCCTGCATGTCGTTTCATTAACGGCGCGGGCTTAAAACGCATGACGCCGTGCAGGAAAGGGCGTCGCCCACGATGAAATGGGCAGATTATTCTCTTTCCCGTTATTATCGCGTTCACCTCTAACCTTTCTCATTTTTCATTTCTCTCCCGTGCTCTCTTCTCCTCCGCTCCCCCTTTCAAGAGCCTCCGTGGCAGAATGCTGACGGAGTTTGGGGCCTAAGTAAGGAAAAAGGGATATTAAAGCGGGGCTTTCGTCGCGTGTACGTGTGTGCGGGCGCGCGCGTGTAGTGTGTGCGCCGTGATTGACAGGAATGCTAATTCAGCTTTTAGAAGTTTGTTCTCTTCTCCTACCGAGGAATCTCGAACCCTGGGATTGTCGCCGCCTGCCGCCGAGTACTCTTTCATTCCATTTTTAGCTGTTGCCTCCTTGTCTTTCTCATGACATTTGCTGCCGACATTTCCCGCGGGAGTTCAGGCAGCGATGTTGTCACATTTTTGCGCGCGTCACGATGCGTGCGTGCCGAGACGACATATTCAAGTGGAATTTGAATTGTTCTTCGCACTTTGAGGGATTACATGTTTTGCACGGTTAGTTTCGGTGTACAGCGAATCCTTGTTTTTCGCAAGGGAGACATTCTTGACCCACCCGCAGATGAAAATCGGCGATGCGGAGACCACGGAAGCACAGTTTTATTGTGATTTTTACCCATCGCGCACTTGAAACACATTTAAACTGATTAAAACACACACGAAGTTATTAAAAGACACTTTTCAAAGTATTCTTTAGCGCTTCTCCTCACTCTCTCGCTTGCGCAATTCTCAGAGGCCGAGCGCGCTTGCTTCAAGCTGTTTGTCCAACACCTAAAGAAAGAAAAAACGTTCTTCAAACACCAAAATGCGAATGAATGCTAACATAATGCAAAGGGATTCATTCATTTGTTCGTGGAAATAACAGTAATTGTTAAGCTTAAGACAACCGCTGCCTTAACACACACGGAGCAGCATAACACACAAACCGCTCGTGCAACAATTCACAAAGGCATACTGTATATTTGCTGCTAAACGCGGTACTACACCGAAGGTACACTGAATTGCTTGGAAAAACATATATTGTATATATAACAAGGGAACACTGTACTGTGTGAGCCAATACTATTTCCTCGTAGAAGGTTAATCATCGCCCGGCCGATGCGAGGGTCACGCTCGGGCGTCGGACTCATCCGCTCTGTTTTGACAACATTCCTCATCGTGAGGGAAAAGGACGGGGGGGAGGCGGGTAGCGAAGGATGAGGATGGGAAGCTGTTGCCGAGGAGCTGCAAAACCTCACGTAAACCCAAAGCGGCTTCGGGGCGGTTCACCGCACGTGTCGCAATTAACGTGTCACGGCACGCTCGGATGCCCGACCTCAAAGGCGCTCGCGTGACGTCAGGTAGCCGCGCGCTCGGCGGAGGGAGCGGAAAGGTCGGGCGTGGACCGACGCAGGTCAAGCACGGAGCCAACTTCGCGGATGTCACGCGGCCGGAAAAACAGCACTTTACTGTCGAACGTGTCGGGATGTCGAGCGCGTGCGATGTCTTCCGTCTCGGAGAATGTGCGGACGTTGAACCCTTTACTCACTCGTTTCAGTTTTGCGTTTCTGTTTCCCAATAAAAGAAATGTCAAGCGTACATTTACATTAAGCCCGCCAGTAAAGTCTCCACATTGAGGACTTGCACGCTGCCACAACTAAGACAAGGGCGTGCAAAATCCTCTCGGACCGTCCGCACCCCGGTCACCAGCTCTTCCAGCTCCTTCCCTCAGGCAGGCGCTACCGATCAACGCAAACTCGAACTAGCAGACATTCCAACAGCTTCTTCCCTCTTGCGATCAACTTCTTAAACACCTAACCTACAATTCCATTACAACAAGCTGGCAATTTTTTGACTTGAGTTCGTTGTCACATTTCTGCGGGGCCAATTATGTATTACTCGTGCACTCACTGTAGTCGTCTCGCCATGCTGCACTATTTGCATATACTGGCCACTCGTGCCAGAGTAGCATCTGCTCCATTTGAGTATCTGTAACATTTGCACCACCGACATTGTCCCAGATGATCGCACTACTCGTCACTTTAAACCGCATACACTCCTTGAAGTCTCGGCGCCCTTTGCACAACGGTCATTGCACCGGACTATTGCAATATTAGTCGTTCGAACTGCTCAAAGTGCTAGAGGACTCTGCATCTTTTTGCACAATTGTTTTTTGTCAATGTCTTTATGTCCCCAAAGTGTTCTGTAAATTGACTGTTTGTTGTACTAGAGCGGCTCCAACTACCGGAGACAAATTCCTTGTGTGTTTTGGACATACTTGGCAAATAAAGATGATTCTGATTCTGATTCTGATTCTGATTAACGGGTATCAGGTAGCCACGGATTTCCGCCACTCGCGATCCGGCTCGGTTCCCGTCCCCCCCTAATAGCGGGGTCCGCTGTATCCGCTCTGAGATTATCGTCATGTAAAATATGCGCCTCGGCTCAACAAAGGTTGCGAAACACCTAAGCATACGCGTACAATAAACCCGAGCTATTCGGACAGTTACCAAACCCTGAAGCAAAAGGCTAAACTAGCTGAGCGATTGACGCCCAAGGTTGACTACAAGATGGCAGCAAAGCACAACTTTTCAGTCGGAGCGCAGCTTCTCAAGTCATTTCAACATGGAAACCCGACGCTTCTATTTAAAAGGTGATTATCAAAGAAATTCTTTTTTTCTTCTTTTTCGCGGGTGAAGTAGGAGTTAAATTCCAATAAGGATAGATGAATTAATTTGAGACGAGTCTTCTAATATGTTCACCTAAGTAATGTATTTGTTTGCGCTTTAAATCCGGTCCACAGGTTAAGTTTAGAGGTCAAATGAGGAGGCCCAAGCGTTATAGCTCCCGGTCTCTTCACCGCTTCGTCTTCATCTCCTCTGCCAGGTTGTTAAGGAACGACGACGACGAGGAGGAGGCCGCCCGCGAGAGGAGGCGCCGGGCCCGCCAGGAGAGGCTGAGGGCCAGGGAGAACGAAGACTCCACCGGGCAGCCCGACAGTCAGGTCACGACCAACTGCCACAGGTGACACAGTACAGCGGGAGTACAAAAACACGGCACGAACGGGTAGCAGGAGAAGCAGATGGGCTTTTTCCGCAGAAGCAGAGGAGCTATCACCGTCATGCAATCCTGTGCAGCGACCGAGGTCGTACCTCATCTATAAATAATCGAAGGGAGTCCCTCTCGCTTGAGGAAGATTTGTCAGACTAAAGAATTCAGTCAGTACCTTCCCGACCCACCCGCTACAGGGGAAAATCTGCAATAGAGAAACCATGTACTGAAAATATAGAGTTTTCCACTCGGGCACAATTTCACTATATTAAAACACACTTAACCTGATTAAAAGTCATTTTTGGAGGTGTTCCTTAGCGCTCGTTGGCATTCTCTCGCTTGGACATTTCTCCAAATAAGCGGCAAAGCGTGCTCGCTTCTAGCCCCTTGTCACTCCCGGTTGCGTTTAGCGTAAAACCTCCAATTAAACGTCGTATATCTGAACACCAATTTCATCGAAAGAAAGTCCGTCGATGCTAATACACGGTTCAGTACAACGTCTCTGCTTAATGCGAACAATCGACTGGAGGTTAGTCAGCCAGCTCGTCGTCGCAAAAGATACGATGGCCGATCGTTGGGCGAGTCCGCTACTATCTCAGAGAAAATAGCTATTCATCCTTTCCGTTCTTCAATCCAACTTTTCCACTTCAAATGTATTTTCGGCCCGACCCGTAGTTTTATTTTCAAGCGTTTCTGCGGTGAGGACCCGTCAACGGAGCCACGTTGTCAGCGTTTGGCTGGAACGGACAGGTCCACACCACAGAAATGTCTGCTCCTGGCTCCCCGGACTTTGATTTGTTTAGCAGCACTCGGCATCAACCTGCGGACAAGTACTTTTTCAAAGGCCTTTATTTTTTGGGAAAAAAAGCTGCTGTTTGAGGTGCTAGAGCGAGGTGCGCACATAGCAATTTTTAAGATCTTAACCAAGACCCCACGCGTGACAAGCCAAGCGTGCGCTCACTGCTCTTATCGCGTGCGGCGTACTCAGCACGGCACTCCACACACGCAGAGACCTCCGCCGGCAATCGTGAGTCTCCTCCTCCGAACCGGATTTCCGGTGTAGGAACAAGACGAACCCACGAGGAGCAGCGCGGGGGCATCGAGGCCGCCGGAAAAGAAAACAGTCAGTCGAAGAACAACGTGCGTCGGCCACGGGTATAACGATTCGCGACTGTACACAAAATGCTCAAATGAAGCCCGATTATCGGTGTTTCCATTCAGAAAGGATGGAGTCGCTTGCTCCATGTTTAAAGACTGCAAAAACAATGAGGAAGTGACGCTTGTCCAGTTTGCTGTCAAACAGGAGGCATCTTTTCCTCCCCTTGTTTTGATTTTACCAGGAAGGCGATTACGGTGAATACGGCAAACCCCCGTTTATCAAGTTTAATTTCGTGTAACCAAAGTCCGCTATCTAACGCGAAACCTCATAGACGGGCTCACGTAACTTAGCATAGACATGACAATAAATATAAAACGGCAAAGAACTGCTACACAGCAACACATGCAAAAAGCATCAAGCCATACTCAAGGGCGTTGATTCCATCTGCTCTGCGGGAGCAATAATTACTGGAGCTTCGTCGGGCACCTTCTGCGCTACATCTCCTCGCTCTTAATTACGCCGAGTAGACTCGAGCGCTGGCCGGAATGTCGCGGGACAGCACGGACGCCGTCTCGCCCTCTCCCTCGCGCCTCAAGTTCTCGTATTTTGTCTCCCGACAGCGTGACAGAAAGCGTCTCAGCCAGCCACTCTTTCGGCGGGTGCGGCGAGGAAGAGGACCAAGCGCTGCTGGACCGCATGGCCAAGCGCGAGGAGCGCAGGCAGCGTCGTCTGAAGGAGGCGCTGGAGCGACAGCAGCAGTCGGACGAGACAGAAGGCCGCGACGGCGGCAGCGCGGAGAAGAGCGAAACGGCGCGGGAGGAGGAGGAGGAGGAGGAGGAGGAGGAGGAGCAGAAGCCTTCCTCCTGGTGTCGGGAGAAAACGTACAGCTCGAGGAGAGAGGAGAAGGAGCCGGAGGTGGCCAGAGAGGAAGAAGAGGTTGCTCCTGAGGAGGAGAAAGTGACGGAGGAGAAGCCAAGCAGATCTTACTTAAGAGAAGAGGCGAGTCATCTGTCGATTCAGTCATTTGTAAGGATTTGACTTCAGTAACTAGTCGTGCGATGATGTTTTGCTAGGAATCAAGTGACGAACCCGACATAGAAAAGCAGGAGTTCCTGTATCTTTCATAGTCATCCAAGTGTGTTAATGGCCCTTTTTCATAGGAGCGTGCAGAGGAAGGAACTTACTCAGTAGTCAGTAGAAATGGAACGTTCGTTACCCGTACAGGGCGGGGCGATGTTGAATCGTCTTTTATTTTTGGAGTCATTTTTGCTGTAAACTCTAGCCGGTAGTGACATCAACAGCTCGACACAAGCGCACGTTGCCTCTAACTGTGTAAACAAGAGAGCGATAACAGGCACGAAGGAATACTTTCCAAAGTGTGTTTTAAGAAGCGGAAGTGTGTTTAAAATGTGCGGAAGAGGCTGTTAACCGGCTAGCGGGTTAGAATGACTCATCGGCGGCTCGTGTCGTATGAATGTGGTAATTCAGAGTTTTTGTTACCGTTTGATCAATAAAGCTACCGAAGGCGCACCCGGTGGCATTACAATGAGTTTGAATGAGCGACGGTAGGCTATATCGAATTAGCTGACATCTAACACGACTTCGATATTTCCGTTTGATGTTCGGTGTTGTTTTTTTGCGACAGCGGCGTCTCGGAAACGTAATACCGTCCCTCCGGACGTTTGGCATACATCGAGGACCGACAATAACCGCGACTATTTGCGTTCCCTCGTCTCGGTTGTCGTAGCGCACATTTGCGTTACGATCCTGGTCCGCTGCCATCCCGCCAACTTGTTTCTACACGGAGAGAGAGGTAGCGAAGGTGCCACATTGGACCGAACCGACCTTTCACTACGGCGCGTGTCAGTAAACATACGGATTAACACGGATCTCGCATTCCTGAATTCCAGACGTTTTTCTGGCGAGAGGCCTGAAGTCAGGTCATTGGAATTCTGTAGCGAAGCTCCGCGCCTACCTCTCCGCTCACGAGCCAGCGCTGTCGTCAAAACAAACACGTGCGCTCTCGCGAGCGGGTCTTCTACACGCAGGCAACCGATCGGAGGAAGGGGGCGGTCTCAGCCAAATACGGATACAAAACCGGGTCGAACAGAAGTCGCTGTCAGAGGGGCTTTTTTTTTTAAAAACGTATGACAAAACCGCAGCGGGGTTTTGTTTTCCGAACGAAGTGGCCACTTTTACCCTAAGTCCGTGTTAGCGAGTCACTCTACGGAGGTCTAAATAGCCAAAATACGGCACCTCGAATCGGTGTGGAAAAACGATCCCTGGGAAGCTTTGAGGCAGAGCTTTCGCGTCACACCGTTTGCGTCATCGAATCATAGCAGTTATTTATTTTTTTCACTCATCGTGGGTGGGTCTGGAGCGCTTTCCAGCAATAAACGGGGGTTCACTGTGTTATACGTTGTTCAGCGCTGTCCCAAAATGCTGAAATTAGCCAGATGCCTCGTGTCGTCACCGCGTGGTCCGCACCGCTGAAATGTGAGCCTTGCGTGTTTTGAAGTGTAGCTGTGAGGTTAATGCTAAGCCTCACAGAGCAGTCACCGCTGTCATTTATAGATCTATACACACTTTTTTTTTTTTTGCATGTCTTCCACCAACGTGAGCTCTATTACATTACAGTGACCGTTTCATGAAATAGACTTGCACCATCTCATGATGTCTGCCTTTACAAAGACTACCGCAGTCCCACCCATTAGCGCTCAGGCCGCCACAAAGGCGTAACTGTCGTGATTTAGCACAGCGACGACTGCATTATATTGCAGATAGGGCTTTTTGCATACAGACAAACGACGTCGCGAAGATTATTGTCGACGCGCAAAACTCCCAAACCCCGATATATTTTGTAGTAAATGTCACGAATGTTCCTGGAGCTCACAGCGTGCAATGTGATGTTACGTGTCACTTAATTACCAACGTACCCCTATACATTCACCCAACCTATCCGCCGATTGTTTGCGTGCGTGTCGGTGCAGCAGAGGAAGCAGAACGGAGGGCTGCGTGACGATGATGATGAGGAAGAGCGGGTGGAGGAAGAGGAGGAGGCTATCGCCAAACAGCACAGGAAACCCGAGAGGACGCTCAGGTACGCACGTGTGACCGCATTACAAATGTTCATCAACGTTGACCCAATTGAAAGCAAACATCATATTTACACGAGGGTGCGCTCAAATAAATGTGACGTGATCCGAAGTAACTGCACGCCCGAGGCCGCAGGTGTGAAACCGGTGGCCCGGGGGCCAGATCCGGCCAGGCCCCATCGTTTTATGCGGCCCGCGAAAGCGAATCAAAATGGCTAATTGTGTTCGGTGTAATACCAGCGGGATATTTGCAAGCAATTGTTTGTTACCAATCCCCCTTTGAAAAGAAACGTAATTGTTGAAAAACACGTTTTTATAGGCTTCCGGTTATTCATCAATGTTTTGTGTATACTGTAATTACAGCGTATGAGGTAATCTTTCATTCATAAGGGTCCACAGTCGTACGGCCCTCCGAGGGAAGTCGTAACTGCGATGTGGCCCGTGACAAAAATGAGTTTGACGCCCCTGCCCTAGACAAATGAAAAAGATGGATCAAAATTGCAATAACTTTATGAAAGGTTCTTAACCAATTTCATAAAGCTTCACAAACGTTCGACACGCCTGTTACGCGACACACATTTTCCTTTCGGCCTTCTTACTTCCATTTTTTGCGCTATGGGCAAATCTGCATTCCAGTTGGCGCATCTCTATTGAACGTCCTCCAAAACGCACCCTTGCACGCTGTTGTTTGACTTTGAGCACATTTTAACACGCACAATGCCTTTTAGTTGCTAGTGAATGGCATTCTTCAAACTGAAAAAAAAGAAAAAAGTTAACCATTAAAGTAACAGGAAAGTGAAACAAATCTGGGGGGAAAAAAATGGAGATTTTTGGGAGTGAGATTGATAAGGATATAAAAGTATATGCTTTTCGGGGGGGGGAACGCGGGGGACAACATGTATTATTTAGATGCGGTAACTTTTTTTTTAATACTTTTTGTTGTGTTGGAAATCAGTGGCTCACCCCTGCGGCCCTCATCTTTGGCACGGATCAAAATAACGTCTCTCGATTAAATATGCGTAACATGCAACTGGCCCCAGTGCACAGAAAAACAACAGTGATATTTAATACTGTGGGAAATGGTGACGGTGAAAAGCAGATACCGCAGTGCATGATTAATGCACCTCGTGTCAGTTGTGGGAAAGTGCCGCTGCAATATTCTCCATAAAGGTCAGTTCACCGGATGAAAAAAAAAAAAAAAAAGAAGACTCACACTTGAATCTGAACTTGCAGGTGTTTGCTGTCATTTAAGCATGCTCGCGTTGCCACGGGTATCAACAAAATAATTGAAAGGCATATTTCAATCAGATTTGAAGTAGATGAGTCGTGGAGAAAAGCCGGAAACTTAAGATGAGCGTTATCTGGAAAGGTGTTCGCCGCCCTTGTCGTGTGCGCACGTCCGCCGTCGAAGCGCCAAATCCCTTAAGCGCGCGTGGAAATATTCAGATCGTATCGGGTGTGAAACTCGTCGGCGCCTCCATCTCCGCAGCGGAGGCGGCGCGCGCTCCCCCGAGGCGTCGGCCGACGACGGGGAGGACGACGACGACGACGGCCGCCCGGAGGCCGAGCGCAAGCCGGAGGAGCCGAAGCGCCGCCGCGACGACGCCGAGAGCGAGGAGTCGGAGCGCGTGCGGCAGAAGCAGCAGGAGGCCGAGGCCCAGATGGAGGAGCTGAAGAGGAAGAGAGAGGAGAGGAGGAAGGTGACGGAGGAGGAGGAGAGGCAGAGGAAGCAGGACGAGGCCGAGAGGAAAGCCAGAGAGGAGGTACAGCGGGACAGCAAATCCCATTCGCACTGCCGCTCCGATATTCTAGTTTTGTTTTGACGTCAAGAAATCAAACACGGTGATGGAGTCTAATTCGAGAGCGTGATTATCTTTGTAACCGCATCATTTTGATAAGTTGTTGTCATCATATTTGACCTCAGTTTATTATGCTCCTAATTTAGTTAGACGTTTGCCATCAATCAGCATTTCTTTGCGCTCTTCCGAACGCGATGTCGTCGCTCGGTCTCCAACTCGCACAGCTCCGCTTCGTCCTCGCCCGTGTACGCCCAAACCCCCCCGACCCCGACCACCAGCGCACCTTATCCTCGTCGTCTTGTGTCATTTTAATGAGGCCTTTTGATTTGTAATTAAAAGAGGGCCCGCGGATAGAGAGAGCCTAATTAAACGAGACGAGGCCGCCGAGCGCCGACGCTTTCTATGAGTACACGTACAAACGGTTCATACGCTAATACTTTGCAAGGGCACTCTACGGTGTGCACTTTATCCACGGCCCGCTGTCGCTGCGCAGTACGTTCCAGACTCAGCCGCAATAGGTGAAAATCCAGGATATATATAGAGAGAGAGAGAGTTAAACACATTTAAAGTTACTACAACGCGTTCTAAAGTATTGTTTAGCACCTGCATAGCATGTCGCTTCCAGCTGTTTAACAAACCATTTTGTATATATTGTATTCCATTTTGTATATTTTTGTAACGGGCTGCGAATAAGGAGGAAAAGAGGAAGATGAAAGAGGAGATCGAGAGGAGGAGAGCAGAGGCGGCCGAGAAGAGGCAGAAGGCGGAGGACCCGACGGACGGCGAAGGAAAACCCTTCAAGTGCGTCAGCCCTCGCGGCTCTTCCCTCAAGGTCAGTGGGTTACCCGCCCGTTTCAGTCCGTACGCTCTCGCATTCCCGCCAATCGTCCCGGTTTCTTGCTTGTCGGACGCCCAGACGCAAGCTTTACTTTGTCGTCGTGGTCACCCTTATGAATCAACCTTATGAATCACGTGCGGATCAATAATAATTGTTTTGTGAGCCCATATTCATTTTGGAGTTCATCCGGTCCGGCGGGAGATGCGTTAATTGGCCGACCGAGGATGGAGCTAATAGTAAGGAACAGCTGTTAGTTTTTTCACGGAAAGTTTGGAAATGTGTTTGACTTTGAAGCCATAAATGGACATGAGTAAACATGCGTCGGTTCGGTAGCTGAGGCCGTAACGTTCCAGATGCGCCCCTTTTTCTAATGCTCAATATGGGCCTCGGGAAAACCGCTATATCGCCCACTAAAGTAGGCGAAACGAAATTTGGCAAGCCAATAAAGTTCAGAAATTGTAAAATGTTGTTTTAAGGTCCAATGAATACGTTTGATACGGAACATTGCTTACGTACGGCCACTATTTAAAAGCGAAAAGAATACGTAAAGAGAGTCCCGGCAGGCGGCTTTTAAACGGCACAAGCCGCGGCCGGCGCGCGGCAGATAACGCGCAGCCGCGCACCGCGGGGGACACCGGGAGCGCCTGGCCGCCGGGGATGCGGGAAAGCGATAAGGGTTAACCGGATTAGCGTAACGCCATTCGCACGGCCGGGAACGGGGAATTTCCTGTCGGGGAGTATTTTGGGAACTCCCACATCCCAAGCCAAAGAGAACGAGAGGGACCCTTCGGGTGCAGATTTGTGTCCCTTGAGGGATTTGATCAAAAACAATCCTCAGAGATTCCCACAGGCAGCAGTCGGGAAATGCTTGCTGTGTTTTTTTCCGTGTGCGCGTGCGCGTGTCACAGCATCGGTGCAGTCAGCGGGAACAATCAGCTGCATTGTGCACCGCAGGTCAGCAGACTGCGCTCATAGAGGAGGACGTGTGTTTAACGTTCATCGGGCAGATATAACGCTATTTAGGCGGCGGTTATCGAGGGTAAAAACACGTGACCGTTCCTTCCCTATTCGGAATCGCTCACATAAGGCGAGAACGCAGTTATTGTGCAGAACGCCACCGGAATATTGATTCGGTAGCTTTTTGTTTTTCCCAGATTGGAGAGCGGGCTGAATTTCTCAACAAGTCAGCGCAGAAAAGGTCAAACAAAACACCTGAAATGGATGAACAAGTTTTGATTTGGTCCTTTTGTATCCGGCGTGGCGTCAGATTAAAAGAGTTATTTTCATCCCGCCCCACGCTACAACAGCACAGTAAAGACGTCCCCTTCCCCCGTGGTGTCCAAGATCGACAACAGACTGGAGCAGTACACCTCGGCCGCTCAGGTGAGCTTTCCATTGTTACGTGATTAACGGACCACGTTGCCGTCGGATCGCAACTGTCACCGGTTGACTTCCGACGGATTTCAACCGCAGGTACGTGTGCGCGTTTCCATTTGAAAGTCCGCGTCAGGTTAGACGCCCAAATCGAGGGAAAGTGAACAATCCTACAGGAATAACACTCAAATGAAATGAGATGTTCATTTCTCTTTGTGTCGTCGGGGGCAGACGCCAGCGCGTACACGTTTCCGAAGGGTACGTCCCATCCGCGGCGTCGGCGATCTGATTCCGATCCGTTTCCCGATTCCGATTTTCCATTTACGCTCATCGTAAACTCAAGTCTCGGCTTTGTGGAGAACTCGCACCGAGAAGCGTTTCCCGTCGTAGACGGTGTTAAAGTAATCATTAGTATCAAGCAACGTTGTCGACTCGAGTCACAAATTGGACGGGTTTAGACTCGACAATATGTTTCAAGACTCGGGACTCGACTCGGACTTGAAGAGCAGCGACGGGGTGACTTCACTCAGACTCGAACCCAGTGACTTGAGGGAAAAAAACACCAAAAAAGCCCCCTCGTTTTGGTTTTCTTATAAAGGTCCAATTCACTTGTTTATCAAATTTGGTTTCTTAAATAAATACGGATATGAAACTATATTAAAAACGCAGTATACAATATATGCATGTCCATTCTATCAAACAAACATTATATATATGAAAATGTATTTTTCCTTTTGTCTGTAAAATGACTGGAAAGGACTCGATTTTGGGCTGGACTCAGGACTTGCGATTCGGTCCCGCCTCTGTTATAAAGGCATCAGATCCGCGATTCCCAAGCACTCAATGGGTGCGAATCGTATGATTTACGACCGATTGTTCCTCTATCTATGCCAGTGACTTAAAGTGAGTAGCAGAACAAATAAACGCTCTTCCGCTAGATTTGCACCCGTCTCCATTCACGCAACAGAATAGTACATATTTGTCACGTTCAGACATATCGGAACACGAAAAATAATGAATTCCGAGCTTTCAACGGAGAGAAAATACCGTGGCGTCCGCGTACACGCCTGCGCTTTTAAGAGGTCTGGCGCGCGAGCGTCTGGGCGAGAGCCGCGGCCGACGGCGGCTTCTGCGCACGAAGGGTATGACAGCACGTAACCTGTAAAAAGAGAAAAAGTACCGTCTGCGGTATTTGTGAGATTTTGTGGGTTGGGAAACACCGCATCAGATCAGGCAGGCGCTCCCAACGACCCAGCCGCCGAGTGTATTTGCGCCGGTCGGGTTTGCGTTCCGTCCTCCCAAAAAGTGTGGAGTCGGACGGTAGAATTGAATTCCAGCTCAGCGTCGACGTTCCCACGTCCGACGCCCCGAAACGTTCCCACCCGTCCTCCAGCCGAGCCCGCGATTCAGCTACTCCTCACTCCGATTCCTTTTGAGTCAGTATGTTTTGCATTGGATCGGCGAAGAGTCGCAATTTGAAGGCAGGGATTTGTAACCGCCTCCGCCGGCCCGAATTCATCCCGGCCGACTTTGTCGCCGCAGAGAGAGAACAAGGAGTCGCGATCCCCTCGCCCGGGAGCCGCGGATCTCCCGGCGGTGACCGACAGCATACGAAACATCAAGAGCATGTGGGAGAAAGGCAACGCGTTCAGTTCGCCGGGAAGCGGCGGCAGCGCCTTCAAGGTAAGGGGAGGAGAATCGTCGGCGGAAGCGAGGCAGCGTTTTCAGCGCCGCATCCTCACCTTCGGCCTCCGTCTAAGCAGGAAGCAGCCGCGATCAAGACGGGCGTGGCGGGCCGCATCAACGACTGGCTGAATAAAACCCCCGAGAGCGGCAAGGCGGCGGCAGGGAGGCCATCGGTAGGTCGTCTCCACGGCAACGCCCGTCATCACCAAACGGGCGTCCGGTCAGCATTCGTCTTCACATCGCGGGCCGCGTGCCATCGACGCTCCTATCGTACTCCGCATCATATTTTCACGACGACAGTTAAAAAAATGAAACGTACGTATACGCGTGTGACGATTATACGCGCGCGCACGTTATTACAGACCGCGCCGAGTTTAACGCTCAGGCCGAGATGCCGCACGAGCAGGGCGAGTTCTCAGGAAGGCCTCGCCGTGCTGCTCGTCAATAAAAAAAACCGCTACTTTTCGGTGACATCTGCCGGCCGCGCAGCAGATTTATGCAAACGCGGTTATCGGACACACGCCGAACCACCGTTTATCACGGATAAGTTCCAGATCCGCCTGTAATACGTGAACGTCTGTGATACAGACCATATAAAAGTGCGGTTTTCTTGAAGCACATTTAAAATCCATACACGTCTTTAAACGAATCGGAACGATACCTCACCGCGATCGTGTGTCCAGAAACAACGCGGTGATTTGAAAACGGGCATTCCGGTCTTTTGTCAGGCGCTGCCGATTTGTGAAATAATGGTAAGCCTGACATAGTTTTTTCTTTTGGGGGGCGGCGGGGAGAAAAGAAATGGGGGCATACCAATAATCAATCCAGCCGGCGATGAAAGGGTTCTCTCTTCGGGCCTCAGGACCGTCGACTAAAAGTCGAGTTGCGTCCCGGTTCAACGACCTCCGTAATGCCGCGAACGGCCGGCACTTATTCCTTCTCGTTACGGACTTAAAAGCGACGTCCGCAGAAAGAAATTCCCCCCCGCAATAGACTCTGGGGTACTTTTAGGCCTGTTTTCCGACGACGTATTTGATTTCCAACCGGATTTCGGCCCACCAACGCTGCGGTGGAAAATGGGCCACGAGCCCGCCGACGGAAGACCACATTTCCTCAAACCGGTATCGGTCGCCTGGCGAGCGAGCGAGCGGCGTAACCGTCACGGCACGCGATGGATTCCCGCTTATAAACACGTGTTTCGTCAGCTTTTTGTCGTATATATCGCGTAGCTCGTCTTGGAAAAAGAATTTTTTTGAGCACATGAACATAAATCCGGGGCGCATTTGCGTCGACGCGACCGCGCGAAGGTATACGATAGCAACGTAAGGTACGATACCGAACGGAGCACAGCGGCCTCCGAGGTGGCGTTTTTTTTGTTTCGGAATTTCCCGAAAAGCGGCGGTCTCGGTAGGTCCGAGGATTCCGCCCGACAGCGGAAACGAAACGGGCACGAAAAACCAAATGAGGACTGTTCGACTGGAGAATGCGCAATATTATCAGCAGGACACCAGAGCTCAAAAGAAGCAAAGATGTGCAATTGGGAATTCCAAAAATGTAAAGAAAATAGTACAGCGGCGCCGTCTCATCTCCCAAAACTTGCTTCTTCTCGTCTTCCCGATCTCTTCAGGACCTGAAGCCCGTCGACGTGACCAACAAGAGGAGTTTATGGGAAAACAAAGGCTCCTCTCCGGCCAAGGTAAGGTTCACTTTAAACTGTCTGGTCCAGACCCCGAACATTAGGTAGACGCGCGTAGTTTAATGTCTTCCAGTATAATACCCATCCATCCTTTTCAACCACAGGCGCCTATGAAATTGTAAATGGAGGTTAGTACGAACGTTAAAACACAACGGTCTTGGCGACGGGCCTAACGTAAGAATGTAACGTGTCGCGCAGTTGTCAAATTGTATTATTATCATGACATCAGCCATAATTGTTATTGTCCAAATGTCCAGATTGATACAGACATACTGTCAATACATCTACTGTGCGTGTATAGGTTTGTTTGTGTTTCTCTTTCAAGAACTTTCATAGCTCGTCGATATCGCCATTCCAATCTGGAAAAAGCCCGCAGAGGTAAAGCAAATGAATAACAACAACAACAACGCAAACCGTCTCGCACTTTGCTTCCACCCTATCGTTCGCTCTTTTTATCTTCACCAGTCGGATACAGGAGGTGTTATTTCTGCGGAAGCGAGTCGCCCGCGTTAGATTAAGAATGAAATACGTCGAAGACGGAATAACATCCACGAACACCATAAATGACGAACGTCCCGCAAAAGCAACGAGATTCCACCTTAGCGTAAAGTGGGTCTCATCAAAGCGGAAATAAAAAGCACAGCGCATATTTTTCAGACTCTGTCCGGTTGCGAGCTTTTCACCGACGGCACTTTCAGCACAGAAACCTCCGCTCCGCTTCACCTTTTTATGACCTTAACGGAGCCATTCTTGACAACATCTGCTTCCGATACAGGCAATCGGCACCGCGGCGGTTGGGGTTATTATCGTCAGCCGACACGATGGCACTGTCGCAAAACGCACGTCCGTCCCACATTTCCCTCCTTCGTTGGCTTTCTCGGCACCACCGGTTTACGGGCTCACTCGACGGACCGCCGCGACGATGAATGGGCCGATTTTATGGGGCGATAAGTTAGCTATTTGTAAATGAGCAAAAATGTGGCCTTTTTTTGGATAAACATGAAAATCTATAAAAGCTTTGTTGTAAAGTTAAAGAAATAGTAAAAGGACACAGTATTGTTTTATTTAATTGATTTGATTCATTCCCTATTTTTGAAACGAATTGACCCATTCATCCGTTATCCTCATTTTATTGCGCCAAATATGGGAACGGACGGAAAAGAAATGCTTATCTCATTCTCCCGTTTGTGCGGCAGGTGGCAGGAAGAGGCGAGACCAAATCAGTCAGCAACGGTGAGTCGGCACGACGAACATTTCGTCGGCGTGGATAAAACGTACCGTAATTTCTCGTGTATAATGCGCATCTCCCCCCCCCCCCCCCCCCCCAAAAAAAATGACAATATAGGGGAACATGAAAAAAAAACCTTTCGCATTTTATTCATGTACGCCGCCATCTAGAGGTTATGAAAAAGCCGTACACTTTCATTCCAATACGACGGGGGTACATACGACCGCATATATGTACGGTTGTGCTCATAGGTTAACATACCCAGGCGGAATTTGTGAAATATTGTTGGTTTTTTTAATACGACGGATGACTGAACAACAACCATCATGAATTTCTTTATTTAGTTGAACGATCATGCTTTTGTGAAATGCCCGACAGTTGAATTTGAGTCCCATTGAAATAAAATTGAATGTGTTTCGCCTGGTCCTTCATGTTTTGTTTAAAAAATTGTGCACATCTTCCAAATTCTGCCCGGGTAATCAAACATATGAGCACAATTGTGTGTTTTTTTGGTGTAAGTATTACGTGTTCAAATAAAGTGCAAAATGCAGATATCACTTGATGTTTTGATCACACGGGTAGAAGCAAAATCATGCGATGTAAAAATGCGTTGTACATAGGGAGAAGGGTTTTCCAGAACTTTGAGGTCAACTCTGGGGGCGGGGTGCGTATTATACACCGGTGCGCATCATACACGAGAAATGACGGTCGTCGTCGTACGTATCGTAACCGCAACGATAGCTAGAACCGCACACGGGTAAAAAGCACAATGAGAGATCCCAAAACGGCGGTTATTTGAAGTTGCAGTTTTGTACTCGTCGTAACCCTCGGCGTGTTCGTTCCGCACCCCAGGTACGGGCCACTGAAGCCCAGGAGGAGCCACGACTATCCCAGCCTTGGGCTCGACGACCAAATATCGACCACAATCCCAAAGAGGGACCCTGAGAAAAGAAAAAGTGTGGGGGCGGGGACACACATCTCAGCATTGTACACAAACATGACTAGGTTTTTCCACGGTGGCCACTTTAGGTGCCTTTGTACGTTATTTGCTTTCTAAAAGAAACCAAATGCTGTGAAAATTGGATATTACGACGGCGAAATCCTAAAATGTAATCGCAGCGAAGTTGAGAGGAGATTCCTAAGTTTTCCCGGGGTGACACCCCCTCGTAAAGTTCCATTCCATCTCTTTTTAATTTATATTTAAAGCAAAAGCTTCACGCATTTTATGATTTTATCGCAACCACACGAGGATAGAAATATAAGCACTTGTAGAGTTTAGCCGGAGTCACGTTTATTACGTCTCACGATAGCGCGGCAACGGTCCGGGTCACGTACAGTACGTTAGCGCGTATACGGTCATCGTACAGTATTTTATCTAACATCCTTACTTATACTCGCAACAAAATTGTATTGTTGCTTTTTTTTTGCTTTTGAATCCATGAACATTCCACCAACAGACAGCGTCGTCATACAAAAGGCCATTAGGACTTTTTAGGATCTTATTTATGTTGCGATTTTTGTAGCTTCAGACATTCCTCTTTAAAGCAGGTGCACGTGATGCCTTCAAACTTTTTCTATGTCAATGTAAGAAGAAAGGCAAAGCGGCCGTTTGACCTTTGACATTAAAAAAAAAAAAGAAAGTATGGCTTTTACGCACGCTCGAGTAGAAACGAGGGCGCGAGGACGAGCCGCTACGTACTTTATGGGGCCTCACGACGGCGACGAGAAGATTTGGAACGAGGATTCCTCAGTCTCCATTCGCTCGGATGGATTTCAGTCGCCGCTCCGAAGTCAGACAATCACATTCCACGGCCTCCGAAAAGAGCAGGACCAAAATATGTTGTCCTTTACGAACGCGTTTCAATGTTTGTTTTTGAATGTTTTGTCCACGTTTCTTTTGTATTTTCACGCTTAACCAGCAACTCGGCGAAAGCGACGTAACGCGCCTCGTCGTACGCGAACAACGTTCCCAATGTCACGCACGCTTCCGAGCGGACGAATGTTCGGAAAGCATCGTACCGCTGTCAACTAGCGACGGAAATAAAGACATTTGAGATCGGACACGTTTGGTTTGGTTCTTGGATCTCGGTTTGGTTCTCGGCGGTTCCTCACGGCCTTTTCCCAGGTCCAACGCTCTTAACTGCCAAATGGACAAATGTTCACCTTCGCTCAGCGTCGGGGTCGGGTCAGCAGCGGTCTCCACGGCGACGACGCAACGCTTTCACAGATCCGGATTATTAGACTCAAGCCGATTGAGAAAACGGGCAATTCATAAGAACAGACTGAAAATCGGCATGGTCATCAATGAAGTCGATATAGCAGGCGAGTCGCCGCGATGAAGATTTCCAATTTGAGACGACATCGTGAGACCAAGCAAGAGGATTCGGAGGTAAGAACAAGCATCGAGTTCCCGTCACATCTGTGGCCAAGGAGCCATTTTCCGACGCAGGAGTAAAAGAATACTTTGTATTTATTTTTTTGCATTCATGTCGACAAAATCAAAGAACGTCAATTCCCACTCGCGTCTACTCGGTGGCGACGAAGCAACCGACAGGAGCGCCTCGACGCAGCTCGGACCCAGTTGTGAAGCAAACAAATGAAAAGTAACACTCAGCTGAAGATTTTTGAAAAATAACGGAAGCAGTAACAAAGCGCCGTCCGTGAAACGGAACGAGGATTTTCCCCAAAATATGCTGTCGATCATACAGAGTGATTCGGGTCGATTTTTGTTGACGGACCAGCGAAGAACACATTTTAGCACTAAATGTTACGCGTTACTAATTGTCGGGAAAACGCCGAATTGTGGACGGATGAATGATTGTTTAGAAACGAAAGTTCTGCGATGCGTCGTATGTGTTCGAAAGGCCTAACTCGATAGAACCACAGACTAGAGAAAAAATAAATACAGTACACATTTGTTGGTAACGTTGAACTGGAACTGTTCCCAACTTTGGCCACTTGAGGGCAGTGCACTATGTATTCCAAAAACAACATACAGTACAAATTTGTCGGTGACGTCGAACTGGAACTGTTCACAACTTTGGCCACTCGAGGGCAGTAACCCTCCAAAAACAAAGTTACGTTGCAATGTCGTCTTTGTGTTTATTAGTGTTTTGTTTTGACTTCTTTGTTGAGCTCGTAAAAGAAACGGTCGATTTCTATGTCTATATATCCTAAAACGAAGTTGATTTTTGTGGGTTACTTTCAACGTGTACGCGTCGTCTCCGACGAGAAGGTGGCCTCCACTAAGATGGCCGTCGCCTAGACGCGTCAGGTAGCTAGGGCTGACGTATCCAGTCTTCTGTCGGCAACTGCGGTCGCCTCTTCCGGTTTGAGTTTCCGCAACGAGATGGCTGTTCCGCAAAACGAGCCAACCCTTTCTCCATATCAGCAAAGAATCGCAAATTTATTTAACGGCAATACATTCAGGAGGTAGGAGAAGTTGTTTAATCGCCCCGTTTAACCACTCCGACACGACGCTCTGTCGAATCGTTGAAAATGCTGCGTATTCCGTGGCTAGCTAGCTAAGCGCCCAAACAGCAAAGCTATTTAACTGGGGCTAACTCGGTTACAGTGCGCGAAGTCGGGACATTTGAATCTCAATACGTACGAGTATTTCGTCATTCAAAGCGCTTTCGATAAGACTTGACTCTTGTAACTAACTTTGCACACACTCGCCAACTCGGGCCGGTGGTTCGTGGAGCGGACAGTCGAGCGAGGCTATATCGTCATTTTATGATCCGTTAATAGCTTCAAAGCTTTGGCCCGTATCATACGACAGGGTGACCGTCGTCGTATGAAGTAACGGGCTCAAACTCCAAATGATGATTTCCTTGTGTTTGTTTCCCCGACACGACTTCCCAGGTCCTGTGGGAAGAAGAGATTTACTTGCACCAGTCTCAGCAGGAATATTTCGGAGTTTCCTGCCTTGGAGGTTGTCTCTCGTCTACTGCATATTACAAGTCGTGAATCGTATGCAAATATTTGGATATCGCGTGGACTCGACTTACACGGTTGCCTCGAAGCACAAACAACACGCTTTTGCGTCTCGTGTGTCACAGGACTATCTCCCCAAAAACTACGATTATCACGTCTGCGACTTCGACCTCATCAGAGAGACGGGCGATCACGTCGACTTTAAGACGACGTTCCGAATGGTGTTGTCGTCAAAAGAAGACATAAAGCTATGGATGAAATCCCACGCCGTCACCTGGAGGGTGGACCGAACATACGTAACCAAGGGCCAGAAAGTCATTTTTAAGGTAACACGCGGCGGAGAGAACGTAGGTCAGTTCCCAATCCGCGCATCGGGTCCGATTGGTCACGGGTCTCGTAGGAGAATAAAAGACCGGACGATTTTCTCCGGGGTACTACACACAAGCCGTTTGGTAACCCCGACGAATCATCGGGGTTAATTGGAAGCGCACCCCGGGCGTCTCGGCTTTTGTCGCGCTCGTACCCGGTCGTACTGATGAAATCCTTTTATTTGGGTATTGTTGTCCTTTTAAGGTGGACTACAGGTGCCAGCGTAACACGAGACCCCGGCGCGCCGTTCAAGTGTCAGGCCACAGCAAAAACACAGACTGTCCCGCTATGATGTGCGTGAAACTGTTTCGCACTCAAGTGAGCAGAGGCAGGCAGAGTACGTAAGTAGAGTCGGACGCGAATCGGACGACGCGCGTCGCCGTGAAAAAGTATTTGCCCCCCCTTGTTGAAAATGTGAATTGTTTTTGCAGTTGAAGAAAAAGACTGAGAGTTTTGAAACGGCAGGTTTTTTTTGTTGGAATAGAATTTGTTTTCATCCCACTTAAAATATATTCCAAGCTACGTGCGAAAAAGTAGAGTTCGTAAACGGAACCTGCCTGACTAAATGAAGAACAGCCACAAACCGGCACAATTTGAAGAAACAGACGAGCAATAAAGTAACGGACACGCATCAGTCCGGAAAGGGTCCCCAGGCCTCGGCTAAAACTTTTAGGACTCCGGCGAACCTTCCCGGGAGAGGCCGGCTTGGAAGAAAATAACCCGGAGAGCACAGCAACGACTCGTCCGGGAGCCCGCGAAGGGAACCCTGGCCGACATTTAAAGAACCGTAGGTCACCCCGGCACGAGTTGGGGTCATTTTCACGAACGGGCAATAAGGAAGCGACCAGGGAAAAAAAAGAAAAAGAGTCTCCGGTCCGACACAAAAGATCATCAAGGCCGAAGAGACGAAAGGGGAATTTTGGGGAAGGGGTACATCTCGTTACGGCGTTTCAGGGGGAAAAAAAGCAAACCGACAGCGAAGAAAAATAATTCCGGCCAAACATCTCAGCGGCCCAACCGCACAGGGCCAGGTATTTGGAAATAGTTAACGACTCAATAGCATTGTCTGATATTTACATTTGTTGGACGACGTCAACATCGAAGAAGGGAAGCCACGCGACCTGAAAATATTTCGGGCAGCACTGTGTTTTCGATGCCTCGGAGATGTTTGGTAATGTCTCTAAAGAATGGTCATTAGCGTTTTTGTATACCGTATCCTCAGAAGCACAGATTGTCACCTGCCTACCTTCCCTACAATGGTGAGCATCATGAACGACCACAACCACAACATCGGCGCGCCCGAGTCGTTACCGTGTTTAGTCTCGGACATCGCGGAGTACGAACCGGAGGTGGAAATCGGGGACGATTACGCGTTCGCCGCGGCAGACGGAACCCTTTCCCCGACCCCGGAGTTCAGCTACGGGTAACGTGAAAAGTTTCCAAACGAACGCGTCATAGAAAAAAAACAAATGCCGGTTTTGACCGTCGATGTACCGTCACGCCAACGACAGCTGGCTGGAAGATCCGGGCGCGGAGGCGGAGGTAGAAGATGCGGAACAGAACGCTTCAGAGGAAGGTAATCAGTCTAAGCCGGGAGACCGGATTAAACGCGGAGACAAGACTTTTTTTCCAGCCTCGCATTTTGTTTTTTTCCAGCCTCGCATCACAAGGCAGCGTCGGAATTTGACGCCATGTGCCAAAAGCTGTCGGAGATCGTCAAGAGCGACGAGTCCTTCGCCGCCCCGGCCGCGGCCGCGGCGAACGCCTTTAAAAAAATCGAGAGGAATCCGTTCCGCATCGCGGCGGCACTGCGAACGTTCGCCCGCGACCCGAACGCCGGCTCGCCGTCGGCGAAATCCAAAGTCCGCCGCGGGGCCGCCAGAGGCAAGGTACCGCCGCGCGGAAGACGTCGCCTCGCCGCCGAACGGCCCGCCGAGGTCGGCGCGGGACTCGACCACGTATACAGCCAATGAGCCGACGCCGTCCGAAAGCGGTTCGCCGGCGTGGGGGGCAAAAAGACTCCAAAAATGAAGGAGACTCAGGAGTTTTCCAAGTGTATTTGTATTTATTTGTGAGTTTTCTGAGCGTATACTTTATGGCATTATACGATTGAATGAAGTCAGCATCGATTTCATAATTAGAATATTAAATGTGTGGAAATGGCATAATATACCGTTTGATTGTAAAAAAAAAAAAAAAAAAAAAAAACATCCCATCTCACACCTGCCGCTCGCCCCGCAGTCGGGCGGATTTGCCAACGGCGGCGCTCGCTAGTTAAAGGGCGGTTACCGAAATGGGTCGTAGCGAGTACCGATTCCAAGATGTTTCGATACTTAAATGACCTTGCGACTGAGTTGTTTATTTTTTTGTGCGTTTAAAGAACCTAAACCAAAAAAGGATGCCTTTTGTGTGCATTGGTTTGATTTGGTAGATTGCGACGCATGTCTGTATTACCAAGCTTTGCTGTTTGAAAAAAACAAACCAACAAAAAGCCTGAGTATATACCTTAAGCCTACTGTACATAATTGATTTTGTGTCATGTTCTTTTTTTGTTGCTTCCAAAAAACCTTATTCCACTGATTTCTGTGAAAAATAAATGCGCACTGTACATTTTATTTTTGTATTAAAAAAAAAAAAGGCTTTCAATGTACTTTTTGTGTACTAAAAATGCCTCGGGGTGCGTCGCTATTTCTGGAAAGAGCAAGTGTTTTGTGGAGCAAAAATCTATCTTCCAGGGGAGAGCGGGGCGTGTCGCAAATGTTTTCTCCGCCAGAGGTCGCAAGTAAAAAGAAGCGCACTCGTTTTGTTGTCGTCCACGGTCGGGGGGTGCCTGCCGTCCCGTCTTTTGCACAACCCAAAGTAAAGAAAAAGGTCATTTAAATTCTTACAGATAGAAAAGTAAGCAGTGATGTGGACTTGTTTGAGGGCATCTCGGTGATGTTAATTGTTTTTATTGTCAAACATGGTCGTTTGGGGCAAAATGTCTGTCGTTACGGGGGTGAGTTGTCACATGGATTTTCATCAAAAGTAAGAATAATGGAGTTGTCTTTATCGGTAGCAGAAGTCCAGTGTGACAACTTAGCTGACGGTAGGACGACCTGTGACATGTCGACCCTCTGTTCGATTGCTTCTAACTGCGCGCCGACCCAAAATATCAGGAAATGACACGAATAGGAAATATACTCGGTACTCGGTAGATGTAGTTTTGATATGATGTATTGATTAGCAGAAATATGAGTAAAAATGGTGACGTGCAGTCATGGTTGATTTAAAGAAAAAGAAAAAAAAAAGGGGGGGGGGGGAGAATGATTGTAATTATTTTGCGGGAGGTTTGTAAACATGTCTTACGACGACTTAAATTACAGAGGTGACGCGTCACTTATTTTGTAAAGTAAAACAATGTCGGAATTTCCGAAGAAATGACAAGATGCAGTAAGGCGCTTTAGGAAGCGAATTTTTGGTCGGGACGGGCGAGTAGCGACACTGTTTTCGGGTACTTGTGAAGATTGCCAAAAGCAGGCACTGACACAGTCAAGAGTGGATACCGGGACTGGTAAGGGGTGATTTTGAACATCTATATATATCTATATATGGCTTGCAATATGGAAATGTTATCTCAGGACAACGCAACGATGTAGCGTGAATGGCTTCCGCGGGCCACATAAAAGAAGTAGGTGTGCCGGACGTGACTCCCGGGCCATCGGTTTGACACCGGCGTTTGAGTGGCTGTTCGTTATTAGCGCGGCACACTAATTGACTGGCGAGCTGGAATTGAACACCGTCGCCGGATTGGGAGTCCGTTTATGCGCCTAAAGCGCACGTGATTTGCCAAGCCGGTGGTTGTGGGCGTCACCCGTGGGGGGGGGCGTGGTTTTGCTTAATGAAGAAGTGCGCTCACCTGCGGCCTCCCTCCAACGGGTCGCAGCTCCAAACTTTCCGTCGAGCGTCCAAGCAAGTGACATTTTCCGAGCAGGTTCCCAGCCACGCAAAGCAAAGCAGGCAAGTGATGTTTGTTAGGCATCCGAGCGAAGGAGGAACAGCACAGTTTGGAAGCCGCCACGTGTTTGCGCCGTTTCGCTAGGATAGAAACGTAGACGCCGGAATGGCGTGCTGTTAGGGCAAAATAAGGCACCCGTCGTGGGGAGGGAAACATTGCTTTTACTGGTAAGATAGTTTTATTTGTTAGCCACAAGTGGCATTACAGCATTGAAAGTTGCAATTATTGCAAGAAAGTGAAGTTAGTGGGTTTTGTTTGATCATTTTTTTATAGCAGCACCCGTTTAACCTGAAGTGATTGCGCCATCTGCTGGTGTCTAAGAATAAATGAATCCAGCGTGTATTTGGAGTTTGCGGTCAGTCGCACGGATAAGTACGTCACGGCTATTTTGGGCTCCGTGCCGACTTGCAAGAAAGCAAAAGTGGGAGGTTTCGACACGTAAAACTAATCCCCCCCGTGTTTTTTGTATCGCTAGACAAAACGGACAAAGCTGACGGAAGTCAATGCAAAGAAAGGCAGTTTGCACTTAATTTCAGCGTGCACGCTTAATTTGTTCTATGAGAAGCCGACCTCCCCAACATGGCCGCCACGGTGTCCCGGCGTATGTAGCGTTGATAGTTGTTTTTTCGGCAAGTCAATATCTGAAATCGTCCTCCACAGAGTTGACAACGTTGTTCTGAGGTAAAAGTGTTCGTGGAATGATTTGGGATGGTTGGAGGCGTTATCACTAAATAGTTGAAACGAGTGAGTAAATGAGTGTATTTTCCATTGAGCGTTCATTATTTGTGCCTGCAGATGTAGTTTGTTTGCAGAGGGTTGGTACGGAATTGTTGATAAAGGAGTTATTTTGGTCATATGTGCACATGCATGGTGAGTCACAACAGGTGTGATTGAATAGTTTAACTTTATTGAAAAACAAGAGTGAGGTGCCACAACCAAATATGAGCGGTGTTAATTTTTTTGTAAGGGGGGGGGGGGGGTCCAACTATCCCTGAGGGTGTGTGTAATTTTTGAGGTCAGGTTTGAAGTATTATTAAGATCCAAAGATGGCAACCAAATGTCATTTTTTCCCCCATGAAGTAAAAAGAGGTGATCACGATGAATAAAAATGAAAAGCGGCGGAACAGTGTGTTTGTAATTTTTTGGAGCAGTACAAGCTTTTTAGTTGAGGCCAAAGGGTCCCCCGGACTGAGGCAAGATTCTGTCTGCAGCTCTCGTCTTAGACGAATCCAATGTTGGCGGTTACGCTCGCCTGATATTTGGGGAATTCAGTCCTCAGATGTCGCACAACACTGAAAGTCCCACGTGTATTTGTACGGCCTAGCGTGCGTGCGACATGTTTCCAGGGCCCCCACAATGTTATTGTACGCGGTTATGTTAAAATAGCAGGTGACATTTGGGTAATGGGCTCCATGCAGAAAGTTGAAGCTAAGCATTTTTCGTCGCAGGTGGCTTTGAACCTCCCCGAGGCGTCTTCAGAAGAGGACCCGACGCTCAGCTCGCCAAAGGTACGAGACGTGTGGCGTTGAGACTGGAATGCCAAATGAGGTCACTTGAAAATTCATTGTCGTGCGTGCTTGCGTGCCGTTCAGGAAGCCAGGAAGGATTTGGAGTTTTCCGACTGGTCGTCCCGCACGGAGGTTCCCCGGACCGGAACGGACCGGCGCCGAAAACGGTAAAGTGTCGTAAGGCTCACGTTGTGAAATAAAAAGATGTGGCAGTCCAAAATAATGCGGGGCTCCGAATGTTTTTTTTTTTTTTTTTCCACTCAGTGTAACGGCGTGGTCCGAGCTGTGCAATTTATGTGACCGTTAACATCAAAGTAGAATTTTACAATCACAGCGAATGCAATTTGTTTCCGTAGGTGATAATTGTGTGAAAATGGCGGCTTTCTAAATGTTGGAAGTGTCCTAGTAATTGAGCTACGTTCCAAATCGCAGTGCGATGTATTAAAAGGAAAAACAATTGCGAAACGGTTGTTCTGCCTTTTAGTCATTGGTGACAAATGTAGAGGCAAGACGGTGGAGGTCGCAGGCCAAAAGCATACTTGGAAATGTGTTTGCTAATATAGATAATATGAAATGAAATGCGGTTTTGGCTTACCTGTAACGCATCTCACAAAATGAGTCCTTCCAATAGGATGGACAGTAAGTGTATTTTGTCATTATCCTGTTTGGTTTTCTCGACGAGGAACACAATGACAAGAAAGCCACCGTTTTTGTACAATGACCCTGCGTGCTGTGCAACGTAATCCAAACAAAGCTTAACGGTCGTGTTTTGGGCCATACGCATGTCGTCGTAGAGATTTCTTCCATTAAGAACCAATAACGGTTAATGAAATGTCGTCACGATTCCCCACAGGATTGCGTTTGGTAGTGCTTGTAATGAAGTAGAAATGCGCTTAAGTAACGCTGTTTTTGACGTAACCAGTTGCATCATAGTTAGAAAAAAAAAAAAAAGGTTGAAACCACACTACTGTAGATAAAGCTAAGGTAGGATGCTGATCTTATGTCCCGAAAGTACGTGTAAAACGGTTGTCACAGTTTGAAGTGAACTGTATTCAACACGTGATCCAACCCAGCTAAATCCTGCGCGCGGCTGTTAGCGATGCACCAAATCGTCAATGTTGCGGTTGCGTCACGTTCAGTTATACGCTCGCACAAAATGGAGTGCCCCCCCGCCCCCTTCAAAGTTTGGGATTTGGTTTCACATTTCAGGATGAATGTCAATTGAGTTCCAAGATGTGTTAAGTATATTATGCAGTCACGATGAGCACACCCTCGTCAGGACAAGCAATTCCATTTGGCCGTGCACGGAGCAATATTGTCTCTTTTCTTGCAGGGTCCTGCGGAGGCCGAAGGGAGTCCTGACACCGGTCTTGGAAATGTGAGTCGCTGTGCTTCTGTGAGCTCCATTGTCAGATGTCATACATGATAATAAAGTTTGTGTGGAACCTCCAATGTAGTGTGGAATGTCTTCAGCTGCTGCCCCCCCCCCAAATTGAAGAGGATTTGGTGACTTGTATTAAAATGTGGCCTTTGCCCTAAGTCTTGAATTATGAGCCGTGTTTGCTAAATCTCCGTTTGTGTAATTATAGGTGGCGGATCCCAGCCTGGATGTTTGGGTTGAAGTTTAATTGCAAATATTGGTTGTACCTTTCAAGAGAATAAAACAGACCCCCTTTCCAAAAGGAAATGTCCTGCTCCCATTGTATTTGAAGTCACTGTTCAAGTATAGGTCTTGGGTTTTCCCACAGAAGTCACGGCCTCACAGTTGTATGTATATTGTTTGGATTCCAGCATTGAGGCCGACAAGACTTGGCGTGTCAACATTGTACCATGTCTAAACCGGATTCCCAAGTTTTAATCTCCAAGACTTGGTGTATCGCCTGGCCTAAATGTTTTTTGTAATGCTAACATTGCACCATGTCTAAAGTTATTTCCCAAGTTTTAATCCCCAAGACTTGGTGTATCGCCTGGCCTAAATGTTTTTTGTAATGTTAACATTGCCCCATGTCTAAATTTATTTCCCAAGTTTTAATCTAGAAGACTCGGTGTAGCGCCTGGCCTAAATGTTTTTTGTAATGTTAACATTGCCCCATGTCTAAATTTATTTCCCAAGTTTTAATCTAGAAGACTTGGTGTATCACCTGGCCTAAATGTTCTTTGTAATGTTAACATTGCAGCATGTCTAAATGTATTTCCCTAGTTTTAATCTCCAAGACTTGGTGTATCGCCTGGCCTAAATGTATTTCCCAAAAGGAAATGTGTTGGGTTTTCCCCCAGAGGTCATGGCCTTTAGAAATGTTTGAATATAGTGCAGGGCCTGATCAATGTGGTCTCCAGCATTGACAAGACTGATGTTGGCTTGTATAATAAACTAATAAAGTCACCCTGCACCATATGTCTGAGTGTCATGTGTGATAGAGTGTCATGTGTGTGAGTGTCATGTGTGTGAGTGTCATGTGTGTGAGTGTCATGTGTGATAGAGTGTCATGTGCGATAGACCATGTGTGATAGAGCATGTGTGTGATAGAGTGTCATGTGTGATAGAGTGTCATGTGCGATAGAGCATGTGTGTGAGTGTCATGTGTGTGAGTGTCATGTGTGTGAGTGTCATGTGTGATAGAGTGTCATGTGTGATAGAGTGTCATGTGTGATAGAGTGTCATGTGCGATAGAGTGTCATATGTGTGATAGAGCATGTGTGATAGAGCGTCATGTGTGTGAGTGTCATGTGTGATAGAGTGTCATGTGCGATAGAGTGTCATATGTGTGAGTGTCATGTGTGATAGAGCATGTGTGATAGAGCGTCATGTGTGTGAGTGTCATGTGTGATAGAGTGTCATGTGTGATAGTGTCATGTGCGATAGAGTGTCATGTGTGCGAGCGTCATGTGCGATAGAGCAATAAAGTGTGAGGCGTTCCCGTTTCCGTCTAAGTCGACCGTCGACCGTCGACTTAGACTTAGACTTAGACTTAGACTTAGACTTAGACTTAGACTTAGACTTAGACTTAGACTTAGACTTAGACTTAGACTTAGACTTAGACTTAGACTTAGACTTAGACTGCGACGTCTTCGAGGGTCCAAAGCAATAAAATGGGAGGAAGGCAACAATGCTTTTTTCCAAAAAGCTTTATTCAAAAAAAACAACAAAAACAACAAGAGCATAAATGACAAGGATGCGCTTTGCAACCATGTCATTTACTCACCCGTACAGCAAGAGTCTTCGGCGTTGGAGGAACGTTGGGCAGACGACAGCACGTTGACCTGCAAAAGGAAAAAAACCAGCCATTAGTGAACACAACACACTCCAATCCATTGGGGAATGTTCTTTGACTCACCATCAACTGTCTCCACACCTTCTTGGCAAAAAAATAAAAACAAATCCACTTCCAACCTGGGAGTCTTTTTCCATACTGCCAAAAAGATCAATTCAATTGTCCAAATTAAGTCCTGCCAGGTGGCATCTGAGCATTGTGACGGGTCACTTCGGAGAGTCCTTTCCGGCAACAGCCATCTTGAGGGGGGGGGGGGGGGAAAAATAAAAAATTAAATGCGTTCAAAGGTTCCGATGCAAACTGGACGATTGTGCTTTTACACTTACTTGGAACGAGTCCTCCCCAAAAGATTCAGAGCCTGCACAGAAAACGGGATTCAAAATAACTGATTACCTTTAGGTGGAAGGGTACTTCCGAAGACAACTCGTAGGCCTGATCTTCAACCCCCAAGAGGCGACAATGGCACACCTGCTAAAAAGACAAACATTGACAACCTGCTCAATATACTTTCCAAATCGGCTTGGAGGGCCTCTTCTCTGGGAAAGTCCAGCCAGCAAATTAAACCTCAACTCACAACTTCGCCATTACACTTACTCCTATTGGTTCCTTTTCAGTCAAGCAGCATTCAGCCACAAAACCCTGAACCTGCTTATTCTTGGGGGAAAAAAAGCTTTCCAAAAATCAGCAGCGGTCATCGTCAGGAAAAGCCAGCGCCTGCAAAAACAAACAAACATACATCTGTGTGTGACTTGACAAGTCAAACAACCAGTTACTTACTTTGAAGGGGACTTGACTCCAATTCTGTTCCGAGGCCCTCCTTGCAACACCAACTGGTAGGAAGGGCGTTGACCGCCACAAAATTCACTTCACAGCCTGAAAAACAAAACGGAACTTGTCACGAAGCCGCCTCAAATATAAAAAAAGGTGGCTGTTCCAATTGTCCCGCTAGACTTCTGCTCGGCCCTTTTCAGCAACATTTGCCACGCCGCCGACCGAAGAGCTGCTCGTCTGGCGGAGGCCTCGCCACAAATGGAATTTTCTTCCTCCGATTGACTCTCGCCAAGGCTGCGGCCGCTCTGGTCATCCAATGTCTCGCCTGCCGCGTTGCGCTTCATCTGCTGGAAAAAAATTAAACCGTTACGACAAGTCAGCTTTGGCCATTGGGAGTGCGCTTCGGTCACGGACGGTGCAGAGGGGTTTCTGATGAACGTGTGCTGCACAGACCTCTTGGAAGTCTTTGGATCTTGTGCGCCACCCCTCAGACACTACAAAACAAACAATTAGGTCAACGAGGACAGGCTGCAGAGTGGAAATGTTCCGTAGGTCGGTCAGGCTAACCAACTCGACCCCAGGCTGACGTGCAGGCTGTGCGGACGAGAGTGGCTGAGCGCCGCACGTGTCCCAAATCATTTGCAAAGCGTTCAGTGGAGACCGACGGCACGGCTGCAGTTGCTGCCTCAGACCAGCAGCGGGCGCCCTTCCGCTCCAGCCTGTCAATCATCTGCAAGGGTGGGGAAACAACCACCGAATCATTCCGATTGTTATCCCGCGCGGTATTTGCAAGCGGATCATCTGACGAGGGCCACGGGCACTGACCTCCGCTCGGTTCAACTCCTCCTCGTGCTGCTGATCGCAAAGCTCACCTTTGAACGTCAGCTCGTGCTGCTGCAGACAAAACATTGGAAAGGGTTACGACGCTTTACCTCGGTACGACTCTCCAGGAGGTTCAGCTCAGCGGTCACCTACGAGTGGGAAACACTTGAACGATGAGTTTGGCAGAAAACAAACGTCGCCGCTTACCTGCTCGAGCTCCCCTCGCCGACTGCTTCCGCTTCCTCGGGACCGGCGCACTTTATATACGCCCCGCCCCCCTCAGGTGCAAGCCTGCACTTGATTGGCGCTCAATCAGTTGCCCTTGTGTTTCAAATCCACCACCCCTTTTGGCATCTTTCAAATGTTGTCGTGACGTTTCATTTGGAAATGTTCCATATTGCTTGGGAATTGTTCGAGGTTCATTCCGGAGACAAACGTCAATCTACATTTCTACCGTCACACGTGTGGCTCCCTCCGTCCGCTCGGCGTCGGTGTTGCTGTCTCCTCTCTGTTATTATTTCAACACCGTAATAATACGCTGGTTTTTTTGGCATGTTGCTGACAGACGAGGAAGGCCATTCCTTTATATTTTACTTACTCGTGACTGCTGGTTTGCTCGCCTTGTTCGGCGCTGCTCAATTGACAGCCATCAACGGAGACGGCAACGCCGCCGCCTAGCGGACGTGTGAAGGTAATCTGCGTCAACAATTCACAAACTCTTACATACTACAAGTATTTCCAAATACATCGCGATTCACGCTCACGTTGAAAAATGCATTTCGAACACGTGCCAATTCCTTCACTCTTCGTAGCAGATTGCCAAATTGCTGACGATGCAACCGTTTTTCTTCATAACGCTCATCGTACTTTTCACGTCTCTGGCTGGACGCTACGCTAAATAGAAACAATTGCTCAACAACGGATGGGCAAAATTCCCACGAGTCCCGCTTTCTCACCCGACAAAGATGCAACAACAAAGACGTTTGGTTACAACAACAGTCGCTTTATTTAACAGCAGAGGGCAAATGACGTCTTATTCACAAATCCGAAACGCAAACATTTCCCACCGTGCCAAAACACCTCCATAGCTTTTTTTAAATGTGATTCAATGTCGGCCCTCTCCCAACTAGTTATCTGACAAATACGTTCAAACAAGTCTCTTTGACGACATTTTAAAGGGACGTTCATATCCATTGATTTGGGCGGAAACAACCCACAGACGATTGTACACCTCTTGTGGTTCCGCTCGCTTTTCTTTCCCCTTTCGAAAATCAACAACTTAATAACGTGTTCAACTCAAAACAATTCACCTTTTATTATTTAGCAATCGCGAACGCACGCAAAACTACCAAAAATTGCTATCGTCGAATACCGGTAGGGAGTACCGGGAACCCGTACCGATTCCGTTCCTATGTGACGGCCTTGCTTTCAAAAACAAGCAAATCGTAGGTTCTTTCTTTTCCATTTTCGCCAACTGCCTACCGATATAATCTCACATTTATTTCTTGTGAGGGACCTGTGGTGTCAAAAACACTTTTTGGAATCAAACACGTGGAGCAGAAAATAACACGCAAACACAAACAAACACTATGGTGCGCTTGGTTTCTTTATCAAACTGTCAACAGACCATTTTCCTCCCCAAATTATTTGGACCGCCCCGACTGTCCGTCGTGTTCGCCCGAACACTTCTTTGTTACTGGAAAAAGAAAACATTCAAACGCGCCTCTTCTTCCCAACCAAAACGCTCAACTACAAACTTGAAAATACAAACAGACCACAAGATAAAAACATACACATCCCAACGCAAAAAAACTACAGCCTGACGTAACCCATTTAAAGCTGCGAGTACATTCTTTTACCGCGACAACAAAAGGAAGCAAATCACTTTGGTCTCCTTCAAACACACAATGAGGAAAAAAAAATTTCACAATAATAACCTTAGCGACATGCTAACGCAACAACTTTACATGTCAGCATTTCTTTCCGTGACACTGATGCAAATCGTCCACTTTCGATTCATTTAAAGTGCGTGTTGGTTTTGCCTCGATAAAACAACCGGTTCCACATAACAACCGAATACTGACGCGCGCAAACTCCGCCGGACCTCGGAATTGGACGCTTTTTGGGACTCGGCCCGGAGGGGGGGGGGGAGAAACGTCCGCGTAGAAACACTGTCGGCGACTTGAGCCAATTCCAAAATGTTGCCCGACAACTTCATCGAGGCTCCGTTCACACCGCCGGGGACGTTCTCTTAACCCAATCGTCTCACGCGGGACATTTCGCGTCCCGTCTAATTGGCTCGACAACGGTCGTGCAGATTGGAAAGTTGCGTTTTCCAAACTTCCCGTTTAACGTTAGGACAGAGCCTCGCGACGTTGTCGCGGAGGCGGCCCTTTAGCACTCGCGCCGTAGCCGACAGCCAAATCAGCCTGACTCGAGGCCCCGTTAAAAAGGATTGCCGTCTTTACCGCCGAATGACATGAAAATGACACACATCCTCACACTAAATTCTTTTCTTCGCCCTGAGGTGGAAAAAAAATACACACAAATCAGATGCGCCACAGACGGCCAGCTCCCGGGCGCACCGTAAACATTGCCGGCTTGCGTTTTGCGTAACCCAAAATAAATCGGTCGCTTTCCCTTTCCGTTTGGCTTGTACAGCCCTTTTTTTGTTTTCTTTAGTGTCACATCCGTATTTGGAGACTTTATCTGGACTTTGGTCTTTTTCTCCTCTTTCCGCCGAGTCAGTCGGTTACCAATCGTCGTACGAACGCGCCGACGTTGCGCGTTATGAATCGTACCGGGCGGTTCTGTCCAAAACTTTGCCTCGTTCTCAAAAGCGGCCGGAACGTACGCGTAACGTTTGCGGCCCGACGTAAAACTGACTTCAAAAGTTGAGCCGAGAACCCACATCGTAGGAACGTTCCTGACTAAAATCAAATAACTTACACTCGAGGGAGCGCCGTGCGATGTCATAAATAGCGAGGTTCAATAAAAAGTGACAACACTGAGCGGGTAAATAGCTTGTTGAAGGTCA
This sequence comes from Phycodurus eques, assembly GCF_024500275.1. Classification (NCBI taxonomy): domain Eukaryota; kingdom Metazoa; phylum Chordata; class Actinopteri; order Syngnathiformes; family Syngnathidae; genus Phycodurus; species Phycodurus eques. Next base: position 9,020,748 of record NC_084546.1, on the reverse strand, counting down.
AAGCGCGCCGATGATATGTCATCTTCATCGTCATCGTCATCGTCTCGGTCTTCTTCGTCGTCGTCGTCGTCGTCTTCGGCCATCTTAACGTCACGACTTGATTTTCCACAGCTGCGCACAGTAACACGCACGTTACGCGCGCACAACGGCGGATGCGTTTGCCCCATTTGTCGCGCTCACCTTCAAGTTAAACCCCAACAGGTCCGAAATGACGCCGGACACGGCCGACAGGATGACCACTTGCGTGATGTTGTACAGCAGGGGGTTCATGGTCAAACCGTACAGCCTGAACGGACTGTCCAGCTCCTGCGAGGCGCACCGACGTGGAAACGTCACCCGCGCGCCCTCTCGTTGTCGGCGGGTGGGCGAGATCTCGTCACTCACCTTGAGGAGTTTGGTCGCCAGTTTCAACACGTTGTTGACCAGCGTCAGCTCTTCCTTCTTGTTGGGCTTCTTCTCCATCTTCAGATACAAGTTGATCTGACAAACACGGACGGACGCGCCGATAATTCCCAGACCCGGACCGCGAAAATCCCTTCCTCTTCCCGACTCAATTGCATCCGGGGAAACCGCCCGCACGTTCGTCGCGTACCTGTTCCGTCAGCAAGATGGACGTGTTGCTGTACTTCTTGCTGGTCTCCGAGCCCAGCGTGACGAACCTGAGCAGGAAGAGCGACAGACTGGAACACCAGATCACCAGCTCCCAGTTGTAGTGGCACTCCAGGAACGTCTCGTGCACGTGCAGCAACTGCGCCGCAAAAAATCCACACGACCCTCGTCAGCGTGACCGCCACGTTTCGTCCCGATGTCTCAAAATTGGATACTTTTGCTCCACGCCGTTACTGCGGGACAGTGATTGCGCAATATTATGTGATACGACCACAATTATTCCGCACGCTCTCCGATTGCGCAACGCCGTCATGACGCTAAAACCTTCTTGTTCCACCCTTTCGCCGTCAACGCTTAGTGGAATGTTTCTATCGCGCCCATTCTGTTTTCAACCTTGCTTTCCAAAAAATCAATCATCAAAATCAAACAAACGCGATGGCATAAATCCAGCTAGTCTTTCAAATCTCATCTCAAAAGTCATTGATACCTCGCCACTCCATTTGGCAAACGCACGCAACCTGCCGACGGACCGACGTCTATTTTCAGTTCCTCCGGTCCCTTTGTTTCCTGAAGATAAATAGGAGACAAAACTTCACAATTCCACATTTTATTTCATGCTATTTACGCCCGGATGTGTTAAACCACTCAGGACGGAGCGCCCTTAGTTTGACCGCTGCGAGTCGCTCAGGTGTCGCCTTTTTGCCTCGGGGTTTCACGTGTGACGACTGCATTTGCTATTAAGCGAACTTGAACGGCAGAGAGCCGCCGACGGGACAGCAGCTAACCGTTTTCAAACTGGAGAAGTGCGGAAAATCCATCGGAGCCGTGGCGCAAACATCGGGGCGCAGCCGATGCGGCAATTCGGACTGTCCCGAAAAAACAACCGCGTTTTCAAATCACACCGACAACGGCAACTACACAAACGACCCCGATCAAAAGTTGAGGATGAGGCTCTTTATTCTCTCGGACGGCGCCCGTCCATCCTTGGGTCGTCTCGTGTCAACTGCACGCAACCGTGGCTTTATTCCGCCGTAGCCGATGACGGGTCCGCTCGGTCCCGTGCGCTACTTTTGCTCCCCCCCCCTCGTCCTTATTGTCGACGCGGCAACGGCGGCGATTACCGACTCACGGCGACGCGTTGACACCGGACGCAAAGACCGATTTAGCCCCTGCGGCTTTTTCCTCCGATTATTATTTTGGGAAACAACGCGGTGTCTATTTCATCAAAACCATTTATTCATCTTGCGTCACGGTGGCCGGACGCCGCGCCGGTAATGTCAGGCGTTCGGCCGTTTCCGTGACATTTGTGTGTGTGCGCGCGCGCGCGTGCGTGCGTGTACGTTACCTGTGCACAGCAGATGAAGACAACAGACAGCGTTAACAAGAAGGCGGAAGACACGATGACGTCGACAGAGCGCTGAGGACCTCGCCGCTGCAACGTAAGAAACGACCGTGAAAAAAGGCGCGCGCGTTCAAACGTACAGGAGCGTCGGCCGTTACTTTGAGGTAGGAGCGTAGCGACAACCACATCTTGATGTTCTGGACTTTCTTCAGTCGAAAATGAGGAACTTCAGACTTCCTGGCTCGTCGCGCCGAAGTCAGGTGGCCGAATAGTTTGGCGAACAACAGCCTCTGGAAGCCACGCACGTTTATTTCACGTACGGCGGTGCCTCGACGCACTTGACGTAAAACTACCGATATTACTGCCGTGCGGGAAGAGGAGGTCGGTCTCCGGCGCCGTACGTGTATTTCTTTTGCCTCGTCGAGCATTGACGTATTTTAAAGCCGCGCGGCCGATGACGCACGAGACCGGTGTCGACCGAAATAGGCCGACTGACTTACACCGATAAATGCGCTTTTCTACCGCATTGCCCCCCCCCCGCGATACCGTACGGCTAACGCGTCGCCGACTTCTCGTCCTCACCTGCTTGTAGGTCCTCTCGGCCACGCTCAGCAAGAAGAAGAAGAGCCACGTGAGGCACACCCGCACCGTGAAGCTCACCGTCACCATGGCGACCACCAGGGCTTCCGAGCCGGACCCGCCCCCCAGCGCCGCGGACAGCAGCTCGTTGGCCGACGGCGCCGTCGGCTGCTCCGAGTCGCGCCGCTGAGCCAGTCTGAAGGCGCGCGAGCAGAAATGACCGTCGTCCGAGATGAACGGCGTTATTAACGATCGACTGAAAGTTACCTGTACGCTAAGGGGGTGAGTCCCAGCGTGACTGACACCAGATTCCCCAACACCTGGTAACCGATCCCCGGCGTGTAAAGATTCACCTGGAGGACCCCGACGCGTTAACGTTCCTTTTCTCCGGTAAACTGCCTTAAAGTACCCGAGTGAGCGTCGGCGTGGTTTTGGTCAACTCGCCCTGTTCGTGATCATGCCGCTGATCTCCAGGACGGACATGTCGGCTTTCTTGCACTCGTTTCCCTCCCACACGATGGCGCTCACCCTCTCCAGGCCGGCGTTGGAGCTGTGCGGCCAAGGGGCGTGACCCTGAAGGTACGAAACGTCGGCGGGCCAAGAGACCGTATGGATTTTTACTCGCGCCCGAACACCAACGCCGGCGCTGCTCGCGGACCCACCTGATGGAAAGGGTCGTCTCGGTACTCCTTCTTGGCGGGAGGACACGCGGGAACGCCTCCTCCTTCTCCATCTGCCGAGGACGACAATTCCCGCGTTAGGCGTCCGGCCGGTCGGCGCCGGGGATATCGTTATTGCCTGACCCGTCTCCGACGTGCAGGACGACCTGCACTCGGCGCAGTGCAAGAAGTCCTCCCACAGCAGGTCCTCCGTCTCAGACTCGTGCCGGGTGCTCTCGGCGTCCCGGGTCCTCGGGCCGGAGCGGCGGGAGCCGCGGCCGGCGCCGGACTCGGGAACGTCCTGGGCCCAAAGAAAAACACCGAGGGAAACAAAGTTTGCGCCCGAATACATCAAATACGCTGGAAACCGAGTGCTGAACAATATCACTTCATCCCAAACTCAAATCGTCGTCTCCATCCAAGCAAATCTTTGCAACAAAACAAAAATTGAAGCCAAACAAATGGGTTTGGACCAGACAATCGTGGAGGCCCACCGACCGGGCAGGGCTGCGGCGGATCGAATAAGTCTACACACCCCTGTTCAAATGCCACGTTTTTGTCTTTTCCAAAATTTGGACCTCCACAAATCATTTTCAAACTTCTTCCACCGTCAATGTGACCTGCCATTTCTCTTATCGAGAAGGGCGCTGAAAATAAACAACTCAAATAAACTTCAATGCGATTGACGAGGACTTGACATTTTCTTGGTCAGGTCACCGACTTTGGTGTAAACTGGTCTTTGACCTGATTCAATTACGGTCCGCCGACCCCGAAGAAGAAAATGGCCACGGCGGGTCTCCGCTTTGTTGGAATTAACGACCGGTCGCCTCGGAGGCTTTCACGCCTGCGCCGTGCGGAACTTCCAACTATTATTACTACTACTACTACTACTACTACTACTACCGCTTCAAACTACTCTTAACTACTAACGCCTTCTACCCGCCTCCGCTCACCGTAACGCTTGGAAATCAATCACTCTTCCCAACTAGCCGCCCCTGTTGTCATTTTACCTCCGCGGCGTAGTGTTTCTTGTAGTGCGCGTTCTTGCGGTTTCGGAGCGCGCAGTCGGCGTTCAATCTCTCGACTCCCCTGCGGAGGGCGACGTACGACGCGTCGGGGTCCTCCTCGCTGGACGCCTCGTCCGACGCGGGCCCCTGTCGGACGCGAGCGAGTGAGAATCGACGGCCCGGGTTTGAGCGTTTCGTCGCGCCGGCGGCTCACCTTGGCGCCGGCGGCGTCGCGCGGGGCGGCGTGAGCGTGCCGCGGCGGTCCGCGCGCGGCCCGGCGCGCTTCGTCGAGGCGGTTCGAGAGTTCGTGGCGCGGGCGCAGACCCTCCTCGCTGCTGCGGTTGGTCACGCGGCCGTCCAGCGACACGTAGCCGTTGTCGGTTTCCGTCGACTTGTCGATGGAGAGCTTGGACTTCCCGGACCTGCGGAGACCGAGCGACGGCCGTTTCTTTTTCCGCCCCTTCCGGCGAGGAGGACGAGCGCCACGAGATGCCTCGCTTCGGCCGCTCCGAAACAAACGAGGGGAAAATACGCACCCGGCTTTACACAGATCGTGCCAGAAATCGTGGAACAGAGCGCCCAGGCTGTTGGTGGCGCTGGCCGAGTAGGAGTGCGGCGCCCCCTCCTGCGTGTTATCGGTACTGCTCGAGCCGTCGCCTTCCCTGTGCGCCTCCATCTGAGAAGCCTTCCTCAACTTCCTTTCGTCGGGAAACAAGAATAGAGCGTACGCACGCTTAGGGCGCGCTTACGACGGGGGCCCGCTACCCGATGAATGACAAAAGACGACAGAAATTAACTGTTCCGGAAAGTCCCCTTTGAGTTAATTAGCGTCGATAATATTCAACGCCCAAACGTGGTCGAAACGTGCCAATGCGTTACGACTAATTGGAGCAGAAAAGTGAGGAGCTCGCCTTCAACCGTTTCCACTCCAACCCGTAAATCACAAAAACAGCCCGCGTGTGCGGTGGCGGGCGGGAATCTCTCCGTGACAAACGCGAGTACAAAGGAACAACGAGCCCAAACGATAACCTCACTTTCTTATCGCTACTTTTCCATTTGCCTCCTACTAGCCAATCACCTGCGTCTCTTCCCGCCGACGCCGGGGGCCGGCTTGGGCGTCCCGGTGGAAACGATCTGACAGTGCACGGTGCCCAGCAGCAGCATGAGCCAGATGGCGCCGAACACCTCGGTGGCGGGGATCCCGTGAGGCTGCGGGATGGTCGCGTAGAGGAGGGCCGCCGCCGCTGCGGATGGGGAACGCGCCGCTGCGTCACAGACCCGGACGGCGGAGCCTTGTTCGCAGTTTCGTAGGACGCGTACCTTGCAGCAGGTAGAGAGCCAGCAGCAAGAGGAAGATGGCCCCGGAGGTGACCCCGATCCACCATCGGTAGAAGAAGGGGAAGAAGACGACGCGCACGATGCCCTTCCGAGTCAGCGAGGTCCACGGACTCTCCGGTTTCGCCTTGGCGAACGCGGAGCCTGCGGCGGAGCGCAAACACCCGACGAATGATCGCGGAGTCGGAACGGCGCGCGGACCCCGCGTCGGCCTCTTCTCACCTCTGACCAGGTCCACGTCGATAAGGTCTGGCTTGACGTGGCCGGTCTTCTTCGGCTTGTTCCTCAGGCCCTGCGGGGAGGACGCGAAAAGTCGACGGCGGTTACGTGAACGAAAGGTCAAATACGAGGGGCGGTTTCAAAGGAATCGGCGCAAATTCCTTTGACTTCCCAATAAGCCGACGGTTTTGTTCAGGAATTTTCACAGCTTGTGCTTTCAATACTTTGGTTTAAGCCCGTCCTCTTCTCGTCAGCCGTTTTGTCACCCGCCCGTCACAGGCGGGGAGTCGTGATTCCATTTCTCGCTGCGGAAGGGGAACGGCCACCAAACGTTCTCAAAGGGTTGCGAAACGTATCCGGGTTTTCGGTCTCTCGTTCTTCGCCCGCTTTTTCCGTTCCGTTCCGCCCGACGCCGGAAGAGGACGGTGTTAAACTAAAACTTTCTTGTCAATACATCTTCCAACAACTAACCTTAAACCACAACCTGTGAAGATTTAAGGTCACGTTAAATTGGGCTCGAGACTTAAAGTGCCCCTCGTATTTAGGAGGCGCGGCGTGCTTTCTACCAACTGTAGCCACAGTCCTACTGTACTACTCGCGTCACGGCGCACGTACTGAACCGTGCCGTTAAAAGCGCGCCTTTGTTTTTGGGGGGGTGACTTCACGTGCACGTTTGAGTTACAAATACCAGTGTTTAAGAAGAGAGCCGATATAACCGGGCGTAACGCTTTCTCTGGAGGCTAGCTCCGCGTCGCCCCTCAAATGACCTCGTCCACCGGAGGACGGTGCTCTTCGCCTTCCGGTATATATATATATATATATATATAAAGATCGATATCGCCCCTCGTTGTGAGGGGATTTTATCTCGGTACTAACGCTTCGATACAAACGGCGCTCTTATCTCCCGGCTCGTCGCGGCTTCTTATCGTTATAATGGTCGCTGAGCGACGCTGGACTCGATGTCAAAACCATCTCGGAGTCCTTTTGGAGATACAGAACAACACGGCAGCGTGAGGTCAAAAGGGCAAACCCGTTCAATTACAATCACACGCGTTACAAATTAAGTGGAAACGTGAGCGTCGTTTCATGATTCAAATCAAATACTCCCACATCTTTTACATCCACACTCTTTTGGATTGACTTCATCGACGAACGACCTGAAAATCAAATGTCGCCCTTGTGGCTCAAATATTTGCCCACCGCGATCCGGTTTATTAACGTGAAACGCCGTTCCGTGCGCAAATGTAACAACTGGAAAACTCAATTCAATCCAACCGGCTTCTTTTTACTCGCCAAAAGATCAAAGAAAATTCAATGAGCGCGCTTCCCGTTTTGACATTTGCTCCTCTGAAAGTTTGCTTCCCGCAGCTCTGACCCCAAACCTTCCCATCACGCCTGCGAGCGCGGGGTCGACGCACGCGCTCTCTCTCTACTCGTCTACGCCGCGGGGGAGCGGACGCGCGCTGCGCCGGATACTCACCAGCGATATAAACTGAAGAGGAAGACGATTGACGGGGAGGATGGGTGAGGATGAAGAGGAACAAGTGGGACAGAGAGGAAATGGTTAAAAAAATAAAGAAAGAAGAACACTGGACAAGAGCCGGTCAACGGAGACGGGAAGGAGCGGACAGAACTTAAAGAAACTGAAAGAGAAAATACAAATGAATGAAACGCGGCGCGCCGAAGCAGACGTGACGGCACCTTTATTTCCCGCTGCTCCACAGACTTCTCCCATATCTGCTGGTCGTAGGCGCCGATCTACAAGAAAAACACGCAATAATTAACACCGCTAGGGATATTGTTGGCCTTTGGGGTCAAATTTACAGGTCAACTTCATTTGACCTTTAAACTTTGTCCAACCGTTCCATGTTTCACTTCACTCCAAACGGCTGATGCGAAATTGGCCGAGAAAGTCGAGGTCATCGCGACGGCGATCGATTGAATGCGCACGCACAACGAGGAGCGTGGGCGAGCGCTAACGCGCCCGAGCGTCGTCTGTCGGCGTCGCGTGGACTAAGAAGCCCGCCGCGGCGTCACCGTGGGAACCGGATCAGTGCCGTAGCTTGACGTGCGACCGGATTACATTGTTTTTATAACCCGCCAAATAAAACGAGAGTGTTTGTCGACGGAAACCCCGAGGCCTCGTCAGCGTGACAAACCAGCTACGCTCTCGGTACTTCCGACACGGCCGTCCGATTTGCGCGTCGGTACGCGAGTGACGGCTGGCGAGCGAGGAATCGACAGTGACTTCGTGCTCTTCCTCCTCCGCGGCGACGGGGGTGGGGGGACCGCGTCGACCGAGCGGCTGCCCGCAACGGCCGAGGATTAAACGCGCGCGTCCTCGCAAAGCGCCGTGTCCATCTAGATTTTCAAAAAGACCAAAAAACGAGAGGGACAATTGTTAACGAGCCAGACAATGAGTGAATAATCAGGCACGGTCAAGAAAATGTCCACTCGACCGTAGACGTGCGCTTGTGTGGCTCGAGCGAGCGGCGCTTCAGCTTCTTTTAAAAACCGTCCCAAACTTCTTTTCCTCTCGGCTCGCGTTCGTTATGCCACTCGCATAATCCAGTTATTAGCAATTCTTGCTCGCAAAATCCACTCAGCGGACTCATTGGAGCAGAGACATTTTAAAAGGTGTTTGCCGTAACATTAAATCACACCTTTGATGACTCTGTGGCTATGATTTGTTCTTCAATAAGCAAAACCACAAAAAACGCGAGCGCTCAGGCCGGTTACGCCCGCTTACGAACACTCCGACCCGTTGTCAGTGCGCGCGCTCCCGAACTCACTGACGCAGATGATGATCGACTACACGGGGATTTATTGTCCAGAAAACGACTGGGCTAATTATAGCGGAAGCTTGGGGAGCAAACAAAACCGGAAGGAATTTGGGTCAGGCGGCCCGCCGCAGCCTCAACATTAACCCCTGCGATGTCGCCACGTGCGTGCGTGTGTGTGCAAAGGAGCGCGTGCTAACTGGTTCAAGCGCGGTCCCGTCAAGAACGAGGTGGCAATTGTCACGACTTAATGACTTTCCCTCATTCAAGTCTTGGCCTGAACGTTTCATTTTCTCTCATGGGGTTTTCACTCCGGCAACAAAGAGTTGGCGGGAGCGTGCGCCAGCGCTGGGCCTAGCTTCGAGCTCGCCGGCCGCGCCGCACCCGAGTGCGCTCCGGAAGTTTCCCTTTTTGGCGACAATTCCAGCAGGTTGCTTCTGAGAGGTTTAACATTAGCTTTTCCAAGTGGGTTCGTCTGTTTCTTTCACACGTCACAATTGGCGCGCTTTTTCAGTTTTCTTTCACTGATAATAGGGAAGACGCATGTCACATCCCATTTAGACAAACCCTGAGGTCACGTCGCACGTCTCTCCTTCGTGACTCAGGAGTGATCCTCACGCGCGAACGATTTCAGTGTGTAACGTCCATTATGCGCTGAAATGTCTGTTCGGAGAAACGGTTTCATTTTTAAACCGCGTGACTCGTGTCGGAGGGAGAGACAAAGAGCGGCGACGGAGCTGGAGCGAGCGAGCCGGTCGAGAGACGCGGTGTGACGAGGGGGGTGGAAACCCAGCGGAGGATCCGGTATCGGAAACCACAGAACGACACGACGCCCCCCCCCCACCGGCTTGCCGCCGCATTTTGGATTCTGAACGCGTTCGGCTCCCGTTGAGTTGCTCCGAACGGACAGCGGCGACCTATTGCCCGGCCTGCTCAAATGTCACTGAAAGCGGACAAAGGTATTGGGACACAACTCCTTAATAACCGATGACATTCGATGCGTGCTCTTAATTCATCATCGTAGCAAGACTTTTCCATCGCACGATCAAACCGGTACAAATCTGCCACGTAGCCGCGGTGACGCTGCAATACGACTGCCGCCGTTCAAGCGTAAGCCGTTGCCACTGAAGCGGCGTCTTACCTTTTTCTGGTACCACACCACGGCATCTTTCACTTTGGAAGCCATTTACATGTCACCTCTCGCCGTCTAGGGCATCTTAGACTGAAGGGGGGGGGGGAAAAAATCATAAAATCACATGGGAGGGAGAGCCACAGAGAAAGCTGCGAGACAGCCCAACGAGAGCCCGACTGGCGCGGGTGTGACTAATAACGAAAGGTGGGGGGAGAGGCGCGCGCGCTGGAACGCCAACAGTCGTAACATTGTTGTACAAATACAGCAATGCTTGCGGTTGAAAGGGCAGTCAATCACGCGCAACAAAGTATGAATGCTGCGGTGGACTCCGCCCTTGACGATCGGGCGTTCACGACAACCCGCGCGGATCACGCCCATTCGCGGGATTGAAAGCAGGTCACTTTTGACAAGAGCGTTCTTTAGCTTTCGGTTGACGTTCTATATGAACACCGCGAAAACAAAACAAACTCACTTTCCAGAGGTGCTGTCAGAACCGCGACACGGGCGCGACGCTTATTGCGCGTAAAGGTGTACGCGCGCTTCTGCCATCCCGATGTCGTCGAAAGCGACGTCGCTGCCCGACGGGCGCTGTGCCGTGTCGCCGGGTTTTGCGTAAACGACGCACCGCCGAGATGCCGTCACACGTTTAAAGGCTCGAGTAGGAAAAGTTGCCACGAGGCTACGTGACGGCCCACCGGCGTAACGCACGAGGAGGAAGGAAGGAAGCGTGAGAAGATGCAGCGTCAAGATATGGCCGGAAAGAGTCTGTGAGTGGTTCCTTCCCTGTTCTCTTGCTGCGCGCGCGCGTGTGTGTGTGTGTGTGTGCGTGTTGACGTTCACGTGCGCGTGCGCAATTTAATCTCCACTTTTCTCTTGAATGTTTTCCTTTCGGGCTGTCACAGTCTCACGCCGTGAGTCGGCACCCGATGCCGCTGACGCGTTTCATGCGGCGCGCAAATGAGCGCGTTGGCATCGAGCTGCGGATAAAGTCAACTCTGCGCATATTTGTGCGTGTGTGCCGAGGCCACGTGCGCTCAGGAGGCCGACAATTTGAGAGTTAGGAGTTGGGTTTTCACACACCAAAGGAAAGGAAAAAGTCATGCCGGCCAGCATTCGGCTCAACTTTTCAATCTATGGCCAGCATTCGGCTCAACTTTTCAATCTATCTTCAATCGTCACTCAGCCACGGAAAAAATAGAAGCCGTTGGCTCAAATCGCACCACTGGATCTCCGGAGTCCACACGCAGTTGCCTAATATGGCCTCCGACCGCAGATTACAACTGCAGCCCGCGCACCGAAGCTCATCGTTTAAGACGGGAAACATGGCGCGAACAAAAAAACGCACGCGCGCCCGCGCGCACTCGACCTTCCCGAAATACACTGTGGCTTACCGTGTGTAATTAGGGAAAGGAGAGAGCGAGAGCAGCGATCTTAACGCACTCGAGTCACAGGACAGCAAACACAGAGACCGAGCTCCGCCGGCATGTCGACGAAATCTCACGCTCGAGGTCGACTTAATGTGGCGCGCGGACGCACGCTGGGTTTCGCGTAAACGATATAGAATGCGGAGTGGAAAGCGCGAGGCCCGATTATTTTGGGATATGGCCGTCGGAATCGTGTTACGTAACCTGCGGTATCTTTTCCTCCAAACCTTTGGGCCACTCCCACGATTCCCGCTTGAAAATACAATACCGGCGACGCGCCGATCTCTGAAGCGCAGCGAGTGCGTTATCGGTGAATTCCCAGTGGTATCTGCTCGGTACGATGACTCTCGTTGATGTAAACGCTTTTAAGTATCGCCGCGCTTTCAGGGTTCGTGCGGCACGAAAACACGAACCCCTTCCCGCCTCCGCTCCCTCGTGACGCGCAACCCGAGCTGCACCCTCACCCCCCTCTCCGCGGGCGCTCTATATTTCATGACGGGCGCCGGTTACATCTCTCCGCTGCAGTGGAAAAAGCACGAGCCTCTGCCAGTGTCCTTCAGCGGGCCGCCGCCGTTTGCCGCTTTGAGCGTGCCCGTTTCAGCACGGGAAACATTTATCCATATAAAACCGAGGGGTCATAAAAATGTGTCTTTACCTTTCAAACGTCGTGCAAATTACCTGCAGGATAACGCATTTGAGGTGACTAATATATTCCACAGGGGATGTGCAATGGTTATTATCGCTGATAACAATGTAACATACCAGCGGTGGTGAAGGTCTTGACACTGTGATCGCCAGGCAGCGCACCAAACAGCTCAAAGCGGTTACTCTGTACAAGACATGAGGGTCGCGGGTCAATGCTGATGTTTCGGGAGAACAGCGCGCACGTTTGCGCCGAAACGTTACCTTTTCTTCCAGTCGCACCGGTGAAAAGAGGACGCTCGTCGCTCCCCTCCTCCCGCGTTCACACTTTGAACATCTGCAGCTGCGACGTAACTGTAATGCAGCGAGTGACGTAACCGGCTCTGCGGGCCCGGCGTCCGACAACTGCTGTGACTCGCCGCTAACGGCGGGTTGCCTTCGGCGCTTTCACGGAAGTAACCCTTAATCGCGATCCGGAACCGCTTAGCCGTGCCCTCTGACAACTTGGTTATTACACGTCGTTTGACAAAAAGGAGGCCGCGCCGTCCCGTCACCTTTTGACCTCCCTTTACAAAGAACGCTCTCTGAAGGAGATCATGTGGGTGTTGGTGAAAATCATGTTTCGCGTGTCACAAAAGCACAACGTGGAGGCTTTTACGCCAACATTGGAAAGATAATATTCTCCAAGGTCCCAGTAAATTTCAAGCGTCAAATTTTCTTTCGGTACTTTCAATTTCAAGCGAAACTCATATATTATTCATTATTATTAAGATGCACTGCACACACTCAGAGTGAAATATTTCATATTATTTAATAGATGTGAATCATTGCCGTAACATTCAAGAAACAATTCAACAATTTGTTATGAAGAAATTGGGCAGGAATCTGAAAATTATTATGAAGTGTTTATTCAATCTATACGAGTACTGAACCAAATTGACTTTTTTCTTTCTTTTTTTACCATATTCAAATTTAGTGAGATGTACCTGGAAGAACAGAACACTCCTACGGTTCCTTCGTGTCGTAAGGAGTCAATTTGACCGCAAACTAGCGAGGACACCCGAAAAGTGCAAGTGGAAAGCTACACATGTAAACAACGGTGCCTTTCCTCCGTTTGAAAGCAAATAGGCGTTTCGAAGGCTCGTTCATTTCACGGAGCAAAGCGAGCAACTTATTATACGACTCGGCGATGCTTTCAAGAGCGTGCTCAAATCGTCTTGTTTTCGCAAGCGTGCTAACGTTGAGCGGCACACTGACCAAATCCGAGGCTAGCTCGGTAGCTAACTAGCCAGGCAGCTAGGCTACCGGCGGCCACAAAAGAGCGCCCCCCCCCCCCCCCTTGCCCCCCGAAACATGCAGCCGACGGCGGCTGCAGCGCCTTACCTCTCTGACGGTCAGGGCTGCTCCCGGTGTAGCCGCCGACAGGACTCGAATAAAAATCGAATCAAATAAAAGCTTTACGGGGCGCGGGGTAGCGAGCCAGCCTGGTCCATGGTGTTCGGATGCTCGGCTTCCAAACGTTGAGCTCCTCCGCAGCTGAGTGACTGGCAACGCAAAAACTCAAGTTGGCTTCACTCGCCCCCCGGCCCCCCCCCCCCCCCCCCGGCCGTAAAGCCCCACTCAAAAGCGGCGCCACATTTTCAGCGCTCCTACTTTGCCACTGACCAAAACAAATACACCTCACGATATTTTAATAGTGTGCCATTCATCATCCGGAAAAGCGTGTTACGTTTAATAAATCACTTGAAAACGTTTAAAACGGCCAGCCGATAGAGCGTCGGCTACCTCTAGCGGACATTAACAGTCACTGCAGGATTAAAAAAAAAATAAATACATAAATAAAATGCCTTTCGTCACGAGGACAGGGAGTACGGTTGAAGTGTTACGTGACGTCCGAGCGCGGCAGCCAATCCGTATCGAGAGTGGGCGCGGCGAGGGCTGATAACTTTCTCGTTCCCATCTTCCGGCGGTCGTCGATAGAAACCCCCTGCAGAAAAAAAAAATAACCCGAGTCCTGCAATCGACAAATATACCGACAGTAACGATGTAGGCCGTGCAGGGAGACGGAGAGCCTCCGAACACGCTGACGTGAGTGCACGTCGTCCGCGGTTAGCTTCATGCTATTGTGCCGTCAAAGCTAGGTTTGCTATCTGACGTGCTAACCGCGTCGAGTCCATTTAAAATGTCGATTGCATCCCGTACGTCAGCTGATGAAGTTTGCTTCCAAATGATTCGATTGATGCAGGTGTTAGTACTTTGATGCGAGTGCGCGTGACAATGTCAAGATATTGTGATCCCACCCTAGGCCGTTCATCTCCCGCCTTGCTCAGTGAAGATGTCCCTGGCTCAGAGGGTCTTGTTGACCTGGGTCTTCACCCTGGTCTTCCTCATCATGCTTGTACTCAAATTGGATGGGAAGGTCGGACGTATTTACTTTAACGCTGCAACGACGACTTTTTTTTTTTTTTTTTGGGTAACCATAACGACGCATCTTCATTGTGTTCTTTAGGTGCAGTTGAACTGGTTCCTCATCTTCCTGCCGGTGTGGGTCTTCGACGGCATCCTCCTGCTCATGCTCGTCATCAAGATGGCCGGTCGCTGCAAGCCGGGTTTCGACCCGCGGAACGGCTCGCCGGACCTGCGCCTGCGCGTCTGGTACCTGGCGGCCGTGCTGCTCAAACTGGCTTTCTGCCTGACGCTGTGCGCCAAGCTGGAGAAGCTGGCGGACGTGAAGGTCACGTTGGTGTGCGTCCCGCTGTGGACCGTGCTGCTGGGAGCGCTGGTCGAGCTGGGCCTCGATATCTTTCCTGAGAGGAGAGAAGCCTGACAGGGATGACGGAACAAAAACTCACCTCGAGAGACATTGATCCTCAAATCCCACCGATTGTATTCCCGCAACACTACTGTGAACGATACACTGACTTATTTATTTATACGACACGTTTTCGGTCGCCGGTACGTTGGGTATCGCTACTCGGTCGTTTGCGATTGTGCAACTTGCTGGGTTATCGTTTTGCCCCGAGGTCGAGTCCTGTATTTAATAGGTGAGGTGACGCTTCGTATGAGTCGTAAATTAATGGACGTTATGTTATGGTTTCCGATCGTTATCTGGAGTTTAGTGGGAATAAATGAGGATTCTGGAGAAAGTCCCAAGTTGTACTACTACCGTCAAACTAATCTGCACGACGCTGTAACGTGTTTATAAATGATCATTTTTATTTATTTTTTGAAAGGTGGTTGCAGTGTGAAGAGTGCGAAAGTTGGGGAAAAACTGTGTTTTTGTCACACTTGTGTCACCTGGGGGTGGAATGCCCCTGGCAACTACAACCCCGATTCCAACGAAGTTGGGACGTTGTGTTAAACATCAATAAAAAGAGACTATAACGATTTCGGAAATCATGTTCAAACCTATATTTAATTGAATACACTACAAAGACAATATCTTGAATCTTCAAACTGATAAACTTCGTTTTTAGCAAATAATCATTGACGTGGAATTTTATGGCTGCAATATGTTGCAAATGAGACTGACAAAGTGGAGGAATGCTCATCCCACAGGTGAACAGGCTCATAGGGAATAGGTGGGTGCCGTGATTGGGTAGAAAAGGAACTTCCCTGATTTGCTCAGTCGTTCACAAGCAAAAGATGGGGCGAGGGTCACCTCTTTGTGAACATCCATCCATTTGCCAAACCACGTTCTGTTGTCAGTTTCCTAAGGTCCGATCGGGCGACACCGGTTTACATCGCGTGGCCTTGGGGAACCCGCTTGAAGGACGTAAAAGCACTCGAGGCCGTGCGACTCGCTTTCACGCAGATCGAAACGTTGACGAATGACCCGCAAGGAGACATCTGCCTTCTGAGAATGACCAGTAAGACATTTCACCCGGTGAGCCTTTTATTATTTAGCCTCTTATTTATTTAAAGTAGAAACCTTTCTACGCGTTTGTCTTTACAAAACATCTTATGTACACGACAGTGCTGACAGTTGAAACGAGAATGGCTGAAATCAAAAACAAAAACACACAAACTCCAGATAAATAAATCCTGAAAAAACAAAGTCCCTGACGACTTTCTCCTCCGATGCCACTTTATACAAAAAAAATATAAAGATCGCATCAGCTTTTTCTTTTCTGTTTGACCACACCTGAACTCCGGAGGTGTTAAAAAAAGAAAAAGAGTGCTCCACAACGACCTTGACCTCTCAAGCGAAGCGAGAGGCCGAAAGGGGCACGAGAAGTGAGGCTTTAAACTCACATTTTAGAAACATTTGCCGTGCTAGCCGTCAGACTAAATGGCGGAAAACAGAGCTCGGCTTGCCGGAAATCAATCCGAGCAGCTGACCGTTGTTTTTAAGGCTTTGGTCCAATTTTCCAGCGGGGGAAAGAAAAAAATAAATAAATACAAATCAAAAAGTCACAGCGGGAAACTTTGGGTGACCAAACAAAGTATCTGTGAACATTCTGTAGTTTACGGTTCAGGACGGGCGCGCGACAAACACACGAGACAAATCGTTTCAACATTTGGAATCTGTCATTAAGTGCTTTCGGAAGTGTGACCTGTAACAAACATTCATGGTAGGCGTAAAAAAAGAAGGGGGGGGAAAAAAAAACAAAAAAAAAAGTGGTGTGTACAAAAGCCTTGGTACAGCCACTGATAGGCTGAATCTGTGTTATACGGATGTGGCGCGCCGGCTGTAGGTTGCCCCATTAAAAAAAAAAAAAATTTTTTTTCCCCCCTAACTGTTGTTTGATCTGCAGCTACGTCGTCATTTTAATGTCTTCGCAGTGGTATTTAATCCTATTGGACATGTTTTAAAATTGCGGTGCTGTGTTACAGTGGGTCTGGAAAGTATTTAGTCAGCCACCAATTGTGCAAGTTCTCCCACTTGAAAAGATGAGAGGCGTGTAATTTTCATCATAGGTATACCTCACCTGTGAGAGGGAAAAAAATTCAAGACAAAATCCAGAAAATCCCTGAATTTATTCGCAAATTACGGTGGAAAATAAGTATTTGCTCACCTACAAACAAACAACATTTGTGGCTCTCACAGGCCTCTAACAACTTCTTTACGAGGCTCCTCAGTCCTCCGCTCGTCACCCGTTTCGACTCCTTATCAGTATAAAAAGACACCTGTCCAAACTCCACTATGGCCAAGACCAAAGATCTTTCAAAGGACACCGGAAACAAAATTGTAAACCTGCACCAGGCTGGGAAGACTGAATCTGCAATAGGTAAGCAGCTCGGTGTGAAGAAATCAACTGTGGGAGCAATTATTAGAAAACGGAAGACGTGCGAGACCGCTGATAACCTCCCTCGATGCGGGGCTCCACGCAAGATCTCACCCCGTGGGGTCAAAATGATCACGAGAACGGTGAGCGAAAATCCCACAACCACACAGGGGTGGGGGGGGGGGGGGGGGGGCAGTGAACGACCTGCAGAGAGCCAAAGTACCAAAGGCTACCATCAGTAACAGGGACTCCAATCCTGCAGTGTCCAGGCCCGTCTGAGAGCATTTGGATGATCCACAAGAGGATTGGGAGAATGCCGTGTGGTCAGATGAAACCAAAATACGACTTTTTGGTCAAAACTCAATGTGTAGTGTTTGGAGGCCGAAAGAATGCCAAGTTAAATAAAAAACTATTTAAAAAAAACACCATACCTACTGTTGAAGCGTGGGCGTGGAAAAGTCATGCTTTGGGGCGGGTTTTCTGCAAAGGGACCGGGACGACTGAGCCGTCCGTGTAAAGGAAAGAATGAATGGGGCCACGTATCGTGAGATTTGCTCCTGGCAAGGCCACCGAAGATGAAACGCGGCTGGGTCTTCCGGCACGACAATGATCCCAAACGCGGCTTCGTAAAGAAGCGTTTCAAGGTTCAGATCTCAACCCCGTAGAAAATCTTCGGCGGGAGTTCAAAGTCTGTGTTGCCCGGCGACAGCCCCAAACCATCGCCGCGTGCAGGAATGGGCCACAATTCCAGCAACAGCGTGCCAGAACCTCGTTTCACCCATGTCGCTGCCGACGAAGGGTATATAACAAAGTATTGCGATGAACATTTGACGTTGACCAAATACTTAATTTTCCACCATAATTTGCTCATAAATTCCTTCAAAATCAGACGGCGATTTTCCATATTTTGTTTTTCTTTTCTCATTTTGTCTCATAGGTGAGGTATACCCGTGATGAAAATGACAGGCCTCTCTCGTCTTTACAAGTGGTGGCTGACTCAATACTTTTTGAGTGTTTCAACATAATCCATTAGAAATATTCCTCATCGGGCTGCTTCCTATCGAGTGCGAGCCGGCAGGCGGTTGTGACGTCACTCCGGTAAGACAAAGTGGCAGCAGCTGAATCCGTCGGCGACACTCGACCGTGTGATAATAGTGAGGAAGGAAGCCTTATCCTACGACGTAACATTACGTCTCGCCCGCCGTATTACGTCAGGACGACAATACGAGCGTTGTGTAAGATGGCCCGTCTGTGTTTCGGAAACACTGTCGGGCGCAAAAACGGAAGCATCGTACAATAAAACTCGACGTACCTGCTTCTGTGACACTTTTCACAGCACACGGGGACTTCCTAAATGCCAAACTCGTGCACTCCTCTTGTGTTTAAACGAGCTGTACGTGAAAGTACGATCTAAAAGTGACATAAAAAGGTGTTCAATTAAACGCTTTCCTTTCTACGTCATTTTACGACACGACCGAAAGGAAACCTGTACATTTTCATCTGGAAACCCAATCAACTCTGCTCCTCCTCGTGATTCGGGGGAAGCGGGGGCGGAGGGGGCGGGGGAGGCGGAGACTCCGAAGAGGAAGGAGGTGGCGGGGGAGGCGGGATGAAGGTGTGAGACGGAGGATGGGGAGGCGGGGCGGGCGCGGCGGGCCGGTAACGAGGGGGAGGGTGGCGGGGGAACGGCCGAGAGGGGGGGAAGCGGTGCGAGGGGAAGTGCGAGGGGAAGAAAGGTTTGGCGTGCGGGTGGAACTGGTGGGGGGACATGCGGGGTGCGATGTGGGGGTAGTAATGCCGGGGCTGGGTGGTGGGAGGGTGCGGGTGCAGCTGGCCGATGTGAACCGGCTGGGGGGGCGGCGGCTGACCGAGGAAGGGGGGCAGATTTTGGTGCGCGGTGAGGGGAGGTCTGCGGGGGAGGTGCGAGTGAGGCAGGAGTGGGGAATAGGAGGGAGGGAGCATCTGGGGGAGGTGACGGGGAGGCGGCACGGGAGGAGGATATTGCGGCACGCGGTGACCGCGCGCGAACGTCCCGGGGCTCACGTCGACGGCGCGAGTCCATTTTTCAGCCGGCGCGCGAGTCCGGGCGTCGCTGCGGGAACCGAGGCGGACGTGGAACTCCGAGGACGACGAAGTCCGCCTGTCGGCGGCCGCTTCCGGACTGAAGCGGGGCGAGTCTTCGTCCTTTCGAGGGGACGGGGCCAGCCGGGAAGACGCAGATTCCGAGGAAGGATGCGGGCGGGACTCCGGTGTAGGCTTGGGACTCTGTGATGAAGAAGATGAAGAGGAGGAGGAGGAGGAGGAGGCGGCGGACAGGCCGGCAGCAGCTAACGAGCGGTGTAAGGACGACGAGTGAGCAGAGGGAGTCTCGAGACACAAAGAGGATGAGCTGGAAGATGGCGTGGTGGCGCTTGCTGGACGTTGATGATGATGATGATGATGATGATGATGATGGAAGCGGTGGGGAGCGTTTTTTGTTGATTTTGCATCAGTATGGTGAGGATGAGGAGCGTTCGCAAGAGGTGACGAGGGTTCGCTCTTATGCGGAGGTTCCGCTTTCTGAGGTGATTGCGGCTGTTCGGGTCTCCCGTCATCCTTTGCGACCTCCTTCTCCTCCGGCTCGTCGCTCGCTCTCAGCTCAGAGTCCGCCGAGCGAGCCGGCGGAGACGAAAAGGACTGAACGAGGAAGAGGATGATCTTCCAGTGTTTGCAACGTCCTGTCCCTAGTTGCGCCTGACTCCTCCTCATCCTCCTCCGCTTTTATCCTCTCCTTTCTTTCTTCTCCTTCTTCTTCATCACCCTTCTTTCCTTCCATTATGCCCACCTCCTCCTCTTCCTCCTTCACCTCTTCTTCCTGGCTTCCCTGCTCATACTGCCTTAAGCGGACGTGCCAGGCCAGGCTGCAGACGGCCGACACCGTCTTGAACTGGTGGACCACGTTGCGCGGGATGAAGTAGATGTCGTCGTGGCACAGGCGGATGCGGGCGTAGCGGATTCCCTCTCGACGCAGCTGGTTCAGCTTGGCATCGTCCACCCACTGCACACACTGAGAGGCGATACAATACGACGTCATTGTGCCGCGGTAAACATTGTTCATGAAAACCTTTAAAACTAAGCGTTATTATCCTGGGACACTCGTACTGGTCGTTGGAGGTTCTGCGCTAGGAGGCTTCACTCATCTTACGACAAGTGTTGTTCAAGTGCTCTTTATTATTCAGCACTTTGAGAACTCAAATACCTCGTGTTACGTGCTACTTTTAAGTGAAATGCGGACAACGACTGCAAGAAAAGCATGCAGTTGGATGTTAACAAGTCTTTACTCTAAAAAGCGTTCAAGAAAAGTATGATTAAAATAAAAAAAATAAAAAAAAACACTTTTAATCACAATACCAAGAAAAGGGCGTTAGAGTATTGTACTTTGTCTGAAGAATTATTTATTTAATTTTTAAGTCGTACCGGTGCATCCTTAACACAAATACAAAACGGTAACAGTCGCAAAAGGCTGTAATAGGGCCTAAACTCACACCCAGACGCAGATTAACCGGTCAAGTTGAGCCGGCCCGACTTTAGCAACTGATGTCACTCGTACCACGCTCGAGACCTTCGACTTTTCCAGACAAAAAACACTAAGAAGACTTTCTTAAATACGGCATGTTTTTTGATTTATTTATTTACGGTCCATCTACAGCACTTAATTCCAGCTGCGGTTGTTGCGAAAGTGCAATATAAATAAAGTTGAGTTGCGTTTATAAAACCAGTTCATTCCTTTAGCTTTTCTAATAACCTTTTTTCGCGTTCCGTTTCATTAAAAACACAACAATACGGTGCGTTTTGGGGGGCTGGAATAGATTAGTGGCATTTCAATTCAATGGGGGGGGTGCAGATGCAAAGTCATTCAATGCAGTTCAACTTTATGCCACCAGGCGGTAGCATACAACATCCAGAAAAGGAGCGTGCGCTTTCAAGACCTGAGAGAGCGGAGGTTCGTATAAATCCAACTGCAGCCGCTGAACCACGTATGGGAAATCAGCAGCGTGGAAGCACACGACGTCTTTGGTTACGCGAGGAGGCTCCGAGCTGCAAAACACAGAATTCACGTCGGCCCGCCGGTGGACGGCTGATGCAAAACGAAGAGCTTGAAACGAAAGCGACGCGTCGTACCCTTCTTTGTAGCACACTGCCTTCAGCACGCCCACCGCCGACGTGGTCTGACGCTCGAAACCCTGGCCGATGTGGTCGGCGTGGGCTCGCGTCCGGTCCTCGAACAGCATCTCTCTGGGCTCGCTGGTCCTGGGCAGGGACTGGAGGAGGTTTTTCACCTCGTTGGTGGACCTGCGAGAGGACAGCCTTGCTAATTGTTATCGGAGTCAAAGCTGCGTCAAAACCTATTTTGCGGGGAGCTTCCTCACGGCGCCGGTGCGAACAGAATAGCGGCGAGGGTGAGCGGTGACCGCTGCGAGGCAAGAGGAGAGCGGCGGGAGAGGAAGAAAGTGGCGCCGGCACGACTGAAGGACAACCGATTGGTTCGGCCCGATCACAGTGCTTTCTGTACATCCTCGGCGGCACCACACCTTTAGTGTGATGTGACGGTCGGCAGCTGGGTGACTCTCAGACTAATTTATTATCACCTAATGGGATATTTGGACATCTATATTTCGCTCAAACGCAGCTGTTGCGCAAGTGTTCCCGACAGCCGACGAGCACCCGTCGCCGTGTCTCCACAGTCAATCGCTGTTGCATTCGGTCAAAGATACAATAAATAACGATGATTTAAAAAGTGTGGATCACAAAATGATGTGCCTGGTGTTTTTGACCACAATGTCTCATCGAGAGTTTCTGCGCGCGTGCGGGCGTAGACAAACGCGCAGAGTGTAATTGCCTCAACGACAAAGCGTCAAGCTGCTGCTTTCTACGCACTCTGCGCGATCGTACAAAAAACACTCACTCGACGCCTTATTCATTTCAAGCCTACGGCGTGGCAGCGCGCTTGTAGGAATCTTTACAGAGTTGCGTCGTACGTGCGGGGCTTACCGTTTTCTTTTAAAAGGAGATTTTGGTATGTCCGCCAGAGGTATCATCTGCTCTCCCGGTCTCACCCACATGATGGGCCCGTCGTCGCTCTCGTCGGGACTCATCAGGCTCAGGCTGGACAACGTTCCCCACGGAAGAGTGCGCTGGAGCCGGGGAGAGAGAGCGCAACGCTAAATCCCTTTCCCGCTTAACACCAGCTCGCGCGAATACCATTTCGGATCGCAGAGCCGCCCGAAGAAAAGAGCGGATGCGCTCCCCTGACAGCCATGAAATGTGAGAGGATGCGCGCCTTTTGATATTCAGCATACAACGCCAACTTTCCACGCTGCGTGGCAAGCAGAGGCTGTCACGCCATCTTTTCAGGCTCAACATCGAGCATTCCGTTTAATTGGCCCGTTGTTGTTGTTAAAAAGGCAAAAGTTGGCATTTATTGTACGTTATCTCAGACAGCCACACGGTCTTTTCGCCGACAGAAATCACGCGTCCGGTCTTCGGAGGGACTTGTGGGACTCGCCTTCAGGAAGGGCGACTCCTCCAGCATGGCGAGGAATTCGGGGAAGAAGTTGCCGACCTCCTCGTCCACGGCCCCCACCAGGCTAATCTGCCGCATCGCCCCGGCTCGGTATGTGCCGTGGCTGTAGGTCCTCTTTACCTGCGGTACGGGAGAAACAAATGTGATGAGGTCACGTTTTACTCACGCGCTTGCTGGTCGGAAGTCTGTGTGCTTTGGCGCCACGTGAGTGCGGTAAACTACAAAACAATTGGAGCAGCGATGGGCTTTTGAGCAAGCCAGGACATTTTAAAGCACTTTCAATGGCCATTAAGATTTTGGTAAAACTTCAGACTGGTTGACAGCGGATGGAAAATATCAGCAACGTGTTTTGTAGCTTCAAGCTCAGCTCAACAACGTGTGCATTTGTTTACTCCACTTTACTGCAACATGCACTTATGTCCGACTCCAGATCCTTCAAATAGTCACTTCGTACGCGCGCGTGCGCACGCTCATCAGATGCATCGTATATCCAAACAAAGCTACAGTGGATATAAAGTGGACACATCCCTTTTAAGTTTGTGTTATATAAAAAAATGAATGAAGACAACAAAACATCATTGTGACCAGCACTCACCTGCCACTATTAAAAGTGCACCAATGGAAGCTCACCTGTTCTCGTAGACTTTTCCGCCCCTCTGAACGCAGCCACATCCCCATTTACAAAACGTGCACACTTAATCAACCACATTATCTCACTTGCTTATGTTTACTTCCACCCATCAATTTTATTTTTCCTCAATTGTGCTGTACAGGTTGGAAGTTACATTAATGGTGGAAATTGTTTTCCGCTCTCATTTTTTTATTTCACAAAACCCCGGCATTTCAACGGGGTGCATACAATTTTCATATCCGCTGTGCTTTACTTTCTGTACAAAAAATAATTCATGTACAAAGCGCGCGATACTGAAGAATCATATTTTTGGATGCGCGCAGATTCAAATTAGCTACTTCACCAAACCTCCCAAATGTATTGTTTGTGTATGTTTCGAATCATCATCGCCGAACATTTCTGTGTGTGTCGAAGCATACTGTTGACACCAACCGTCCCGTCCCTCCTCTTGTTGACTTCATGTGATGACATCAACTAATGACCTCATCCACATCCTTTGAACATCTTTATATGCGCGCGCTTGTCATCGATCTGTGTCCGCCGCTCCGCCCGGCACACCTTTATTACATAATCTCTCCCCGCGCTTGGCAACAAAAGAGTTGCTTGAATGCGCCGAGTAAAAGCGCAGCGTTAGCCGACTGGGCGCCTTTCGTTGATCCTCTACGAATGCGCTTCAGTTCGAAATAAACACGACTGGGGAGTTCATGCTGACGTGAGCCCTCCGTGTGTGGATGAGGACCGGCTCAGTAGCACGAGCTAATCATAAAAGAAACAAAGTGCTGGAAATGCACAGCGTGAACACAAATCAAGCTTTAAAACGAGCTCCGCTACACTCTTCTCTTCGGGGCCTAAACAGGAAGCAGCGGTGGAAGTAAACGAGACCTTTTACTTTTACTCCCGACGTATGAAAACGTATCGGTACTTTGCACACCTCACTTTGTCCAAATAGGCCCTTCACTTTTTTCAACCATCCGCAGACGACGAGGTCTTAAAAAAGACATAAACAGAGAGAAGTAACGTCAATCGCACTACTACTAACTACAGAGACGTATTGTTTTGAGGGCGTAAAAGCCTGACCAAACTTAGCAAAACATATTTTTGTACTGCTGTACATTCCAGGGTCTGTACTTTTTTTTTATTCCTACTACTACTCCCCCCCCAAAAATGGTCAAAATGCTGAGTCTGCTCGGAATGGCAACTTCAACCTGAGAGTACCCAAAATTTGGAAAATGGGGTCTGGAGAAATTGAGATTTTTTTTTTTCCCCCCCCCCTTTGTGATATCGCCTATAGAACATCTAATCGCAAAATAAGTCAATAAATAAAACATTTTAAAATCGGATTTTAAAAAAATGCTTTCAAATTCCAGTTACATTAGATTAAAACAGTCATTATTTCTCGACATATCTCCTCGACCCTTCCGTTTCGTCTGCTCCTTGTTTTTTGGTACTTTTGCCACTTCAGCGCAGTCGCTCGTCACTTATTGTGCCAGGGTGTGTTTGGCGAGACTGCAGTCAATGTTCCATAATCCTCTCATTCGACAGCTCTTCTGGATGAATAGGCAACAACTCCCACTGAAACATTCCAAAAACTTGGAGAAAGTCTTTTTCAGGGAAGAATGGAAGCTCACTAGACGAGGGGAACCATTTTGCACGTCTCCCTTGTCTCACTCTCACAGGAACGAAAGGAGCAGCGCGGAACGAAAAGGCCGAGCGGCACCGCTCGAGAAGATGGATGCGAGCGTTCGCACCCGGCCCCGGATGCATTCGTCAATGAGCGCGCTCCTATCTGTCGACTTCCCGAGGTCACCGCCGAGAAAGATGGCGTTCTGTTGGCGCGCTTAAAGGGACAGCGCTAATAGCAGTTTAACTCATCGTCATCCCACTGGAATTGACGTAGCGTGGGACGAGCCGACCGGGCTGAAGCAAATACTATAACATGAATATTTAATAACAGGATGAAAAAAATAGCCAGAGCAACGGCGCATCAACTGCTGTACGCCCTGTAGTACTACAGACACACGCGCTGTGCTCACTGACAAAGAACAGACAGTAGCCCCTTTTGTAACTGCCCGGGGGGGGGGGCATTTGTCGGTGCGTATTGGGAATTCTACAATCAGTAGGCAACAAGAGGCTTTTCATTAGCGGACAGCTCCGAATTACAACCACAGTTTTGCTAAATACTTCCGCTTTTTGGCGTAGTTGCCGCCACTGTCGTTTACGCTCTCGTTACAGTTGAGCGATGGGACATTAGCGTGAATGGCAAAAGCTGTGTAATGCGACACAGTTGGCGGCAGCTGCCGCGACCGGTGGGTTCGAGCGCTCGTTAGCGCATCCATAAGGGCTCGTGGACAGACGCGATGGACACTAAGGGCCGCCCCTTTAAGCGGTTCACTTTTATATGCCAACTCGTCTGCCTGAGTGAAGAAATGCCAATATCGGCAGCTTTGATTTTAGGGTGTAAACTACAATAGTCACATTATGGCAGAACACTAACCTTATTCATTATGTGGAGGACAGAAAAGTATAATACACGCTTTAAAAAAAAAAAAAAATTTAAAAAAAAAAAAAAACAATACCATCTGTTCTGTTTAACGCAATAAGAGTAAAAAGTGTGAAATCCGCTTTAACTAACTATTATCGTCACACTCGCCCCACAATCTCGGATGTACAACTCCCTCGTGAGGGCCTTTTTTTACCTGAGAGTAGAAATTAGCCATTGTGGTGGTTTCTATGTCCTTCTTTCCCAGGATCTCCATTTTGACCGGAGCCGATGAGAACTTGGTGGAAAAGTAGTCCAGGAAGTCGGGCAGGTAGGCGGCTTCTCCGTGGACGATGCCCATGACGTAATGTGCGGCCTGGGGCGCAGGAAGTAAAGGAGAGTAAAATCACGGCTTCAGAGCCTCGTCGGCAGCGGATCGGTTCGACCGTACCTGCGACGAGTCCTCGCTGAACGCCAGGGTGACAAACTCCTGGGCGAACCTCTGCCTCTGGCCCGTGGAGAGCGAGGACAGCTGCGAGGCGAAGGCGTGGGCCACGAGTGCCCCTCCGTTAGGCTGAGGCTCGATATGGATGTAAGCGGCGAACTCCAGGCCCGACAGGCCGGGATGGATATAGCGTGCCGGGTGCTTGTTCGGGGAAGGCTGCGGGCTCTTGTGCGGAGAGGAGTTAACGTAAGAGGGCTGCAGGTGTGCGCTTTTGTTGCTGGGCGAAGGGTCAACGGGCAGCGGCAATTTAAACGGAGACACGGTGGCGTCCCCGGCGGGGTCGGGGCGGGACGGATTGGTGAGCAGAGGGGGGGCGGAGGGGAGGCGGACCAGGCCGGCACAAATGGTTTGGCACGAGCGGTGGTACATTTTCACTCGCTTGTGCTTCTCCCCCTCTTTGTGTTTCTTCTTCTTTTTCTTCTTGACTTTTTTGATTTGCAGCTCAGAGTTGATCTTGGCTTTGACGCCGCCATCTGCAAGGGAAAGAAATCATGAAATCCAAAATGTTTTCTGGCGCGGCGCGCCGTCGCACCAGTGACTCAAAAATGGAGTTTCGCTGTCTTTGTTGCTTCCTCTTTTCATGTTTGGGATTCGCTTTATTATCGAGGTGCAACAATTAATCACAACCTAATCAATTATTCTAATTAATCCACAACTATTTGGATCATCCATTCATTGTCGAGAGACATCGAGTTCAAATTGTCCAAATCCTCGAAACACGCTAATATTATCGCATTTCTGTCATCCGCAGTGACAGCAGACTGCTTTTGCTTCGGAAAACAATGATCATTTCTGATTGATTCTATTTTTTTTGCTGACTGTATTTTGGTTTTTCCTGTTTCCCATTTTTTCTCGTTTTTTCCAAAAACGCTTATTAGCGGTTTATCAGTACTTCTTCAACAATTTGTAGTTTTTTTATTCCTAGCAATTATAACCGGTGTCAACTATTCACAGATTTTCGCTCGTAGCGGTCCGGATCCACTGCACTAGGCTTATTCTCTTCAGGGTCACGGCGAGCTGGAGCCCATCCCATCTGACATTGGCCGACGGGCAGATTACACCCAGTCGATCAGAGGATACATTTGCAGACAACGATTCACACTCCGCCCCGTGTGGTCCGTTCACGGATATGAGGACACCCGTCCTTGGCAATTGCTCACACAAAGTGGATAGGTAGCAGGATACGAGTGTGTGCCGCTGCATCAGCGCAATTTCAAGCCAGCGATAACATCTTCTCGTTTGCACCCCACGCACGTTTTTTGATCGCGCATAAGGCGGGAATGAGAGACGGGCTGAGCGCAGACCGTAATACAATGTGTGTGTGTGTGTTAGGGAACAATAAAGAGAGCGACAGAGCGAGTATTTTCACACAAGCTACTAATCCAAAAGCTCTTTAGCCCACACACACAACCTCCCTCCCCCAATTCCCTTCTCTGCAAATACGCACGCTTTCATCCCTAAAGTGTCATCGAGCCCCAAAAGAGCCGAATGGAATACGTGGACGCAAACGATACGATCCGCGCTGGCGATAACAATTGGTGGCGGGCGCTCACGAAGAGATGTAAAAATGAAATCGCCGACTTGACGGCTGCGTGTAGTTTTCGGGGTAAAAGGCAAACGCAGGCTGGAGCAAAAACAAACGTTAGTGTACGAAATAAAGAGTATTCAAGATGACATTAAACAGAGGCAATCTGTTTTCGCTTTCAGACAAGTTCCCACACACAAACATACTGACAAACAGCCTCGGCGGTCGTAAAGCAGCCGCTTGCTGCTTATTGATTTCCTTTCGCCGTTTCCTCTGGCCGCCCAGTTCAGCTGTAAACTTTTACCGATGACATTTCTTCTTTACGCTCCCGACGTTTGACGACTCGGACTTTTTAACTGACAAATACCAAGCGCCCGCCGCGGGACGGAAGCAGCATTTAATGGGCAAGAATTTTTTTTTTTTTTTTTATCATCCGGCGTGTGCCCTTCTCACACGGTACTTGGAGGGGGATGACGTCAAACGAGCCCAAGGGCCCGACGAGTTGCGGTCCATTTCGCGGCCGCCCGCTGGCTACGAATGTATGAAAGACCTTCAAATGCAACTATTTTGGGGCTAACGAATGGGAAAAAAATAATAATGATACCTTTAATGGGCTGCTTGACCTCTCCATTCGCCCGCTTAATAGTGTCGTTCATCACTTTGTGCTTCTTCCTCTCCTCGCGCTCCCGCTCTTTAGTCTTGTCCTTGTGGAGGAGCTCTGCGGAGAGGATACTTTCAGTGTCCCGAAGATAACAAAAAATGCTTTTTTTTTTGCATCACCACAGCATATTTCCTATGATATCTACATATTGTTTATATTCTGATCCAGAAATCGGCATTTCCGTGTATTCTCTCAGGGAATTGCAAGATCTACTTTTCATTCCAGCAGATTTTTTTTTTTTTAACTTTCTTTCTATTCCCTCGCCAAAGGACCATTTTCTTTGAATCCGCTTCAGTCTACCTTCTTGGGGAAAAAAGAAAAGAAGCTGCGTTTTGGTTTTTTTCAGACTCCTCATTGAGAGCACGGACGTGGGGAGTGTGAAAGTGAACGCGGCGGGGTTGCGGGCGCCGCTCGCGCCATCAAAGTGGAAACTGCTTTCATGGGGCGGAGGGGAGGCTTAAAAAGAAGGCTTAAAGAAGAAATAGGAGAATAGTTGCAATGACGGTCTTTTTTTTAATAGCAACATAACACTCCTTCCGTTAAAAAAAAAAAAAAGGAGTTTTACATTTTTTGGGGGCATTTTTCATAGAAGGAAATGGCGCGTACGTATACAAACCAATTGTGGAATTTTGCTCTAAAATGACACAGTAAGCTTCCAGCAAACATGCTTGAAAACATCCATTTAGCCTAGCTGGAAAGTGCCTACAAAGGAAGGCTTATTGGGCTCAGTGGCCAGATTAACATGACAGACATGCCAGGACATACTTAAGACCTTCGAATGGCGGGGGTGCATATGAGGCTCATTTACGCTACTTGAGCTCTGAGGCATCACAAGGTCACGCACTCACGAACGACCGGGTATACAAGTTATCACGTCAATCGCGGCGAGCTCGCCGGCCGGCTAAAGCGTGTATTTTATTTAAGGAGGAGGCGGTTTGACGAGAAAAAGTTCGACGCTTTCTTGGCCGTTACTAGATATAGGTCAGGTCGATGTGCAGAAAGAAGAGCGTGCCGGTGGGCTTGTGGAGCAGGTTTCTATCGGTCGACTCTGTGAAACCGGAATACCTGAGGGCGATTTGAACATCAATGTGTAAGTTAATAGCGACAAGACTTGTTTACTCTACGAGTCACTTGACATTTTCGGATTAGATGATAGACCCGACGGTTTACTGGTTTATTTATTGGTGCGGTCTTCAAGTTCTCTTGCTGTTTTTCTTTTTTATCTATTAACATGCCCTCCAACCACAAATTGCTACACTTAAGACATTAACATGACTAACTTCTCCTAAATGACCCATAACCTCAAATGCAGACGGGGTGAAGGCCCTTTATCCATCCAAATCAGAATATTCAACAATATTACAATGTATGACGAATTTAAAAGACAACCAAAAAAAGAACTAAAATGGACTAACAAATACACAACATTGCAGCGTGATCACATGTGGCGACGAACTGGGGCACCGTTTGAGTGAAATGTCATTGGTCTTAACTGCTGTAACCACCATGTCACACTGACTCTTGTTGCATTACCGTGTGATGCAACGCATGTCAAAGGTAGGCCAACCGAATGAAATTGTGTCAGCGCGACCGCAGTTCCGGACTTCACGTTTACCGCACAGAGAAGGAGAATAAATAAAGAAAGAAATAAAACCCAACTGACTTTAACCGTCTTTTTACATCATCTCGTGTCCGATGACGGTTGCGTTCACAACACGTCCCTCGACAGCTGCCGTCGCTGCTCACTGCGCGACCTCTTAAACAAACCAACTGGAAAAGGGTGACATCATTCACGCAGCAACACTCGCATACATAAACACCCTATCAGCCTCTAATAAGGTACCTCAAAGTACAACACCAGTAAACCTAAACGTGTGCTCTTATACAGTAATACAGTCAAGTACAAGCAAGTCTTGCTTTTTTTTTTTTTTTACATTGATGTTTCTTCTTTTCATTTGTTTTTACCTTGAAAACCGGACACATTCAACAAGGAGTTGAATTTCTGCGCTTGTAAGAGTGACTTGACACGTACAGCTTGAAGGCTTTCTTCTTCCTGGCAGCTGACGTGGACGAATTTGCTCACGTAGTTTAGCAAAATTTTCAGACTCTCTTGAAATGATCTTGTGATGAATGGAGTCATTTATCTTGGCGAGAGAGAGAGAGGGGAAACAATCGGGCTGGCTGAGGCCGTGCGGTGGAAGTGCGTGACATTCGGTCAATACGGGAATGTCCAAACTTTTTCCACTGAGGGCCACATCCAGAAAAGTGGAAGGAAGAGCGGGCCATTTCAACTTGTGTTTATGTAGCACGCTAAAACCAATTTGTTATGTTTTTGGTCATCATATCATCGCTTGCTAAAATAAATGGCCTGATTCATTTTATTGACAAAAACGTTTTTTTTTGGGGGGGGGGGGGTTAACTAAATCACCTCCTGCTACCACGCACGCCCTGGGAGAACATTAAAACTTCACACATGAACGCCAGAGCCCAGATTCAAACCCACGACCTCTGAACTGTATGGCGATGTGCGAACCGCTCTTCCACGAAAGAACATAAAACAATATATCGCAGCTCAGTTACCTGTCATAAAGCGGTTATTAATATGAAATCTACATTTGTTTTATTTAAAAAATGTGGTCTTGTTAAATTCAAAGCAATTTAGTTTAACATAAAAAAGACACATTTTCATTTACTTTTATATATTATATTTACATTTTAATTTGTTCTCGTAACCTTTCGATAAAGCCTACGTTTAATTTAATTATTACACTACGCGGCAGGCCAATAAAAAAAAAAGTGTCGAGGCCCTCAAATTGCCCACATCCGTACTTTGGACAACCCTACCATAATAGAATAAGACTTAAATGGGAACATTTTCGCCACCAAATTGCAGCTTAGTTAACTGCCTTACATTGTTAGTCAGACTTAAAGACTGTGGTGGAAATCATTTTCAAGCGTCCTTACAATTCACAGTGATGTTTTTCAACAACATAACGTGTTAAAGCGTCCAAGCAAAACGCGCGTGACTGGAGAGGAGGGGGGCGTGGCGCTCCACCAAAACAACACTTGGTCCATAATGGCGGGCGCCTGTCACAGTGTTGTGACAGCGGCGTGGACTTTTTATACACACAGCCCAGCCGACGCGTTCCCTTTCGGGAATAATAGCAACCGTTTCGAGTCACGTTCGCTTTGGGTTTTTTTTTTTCCGAGGAGTATTATTAATTATCGAAAATGTTAAGCTACGTGGCCACGCAGCGCTCCGCGAGGGTTCAGCGGCGGGTGAGCGAGGGCTGGCAGCCATTACCCCCGTGGAAA
Source organism: Phycodurus eques (assembly GCF_024500275.1). Classification (NCBI taxonomy): domain Eukaryota; kingdom Metazoa; phylum Chordata; class Actinopteri; order Syngnathiformes; family Syngnathidae; genus Phycodurus; species Phycodurus eques. The sequence continues at coordinate 8,989,113 of NC_084546.1, read as the reverse complement.
CGTCGACGAAGCCGGAGGAGGCGGGGGCGGGGGGCTTTGTGGCGTAAACACCCCCGCCCCCCTTGCGTTCGAGCCCAGCCAGTTTCACGGGAACGGCAGCCTGTCCGAAAACGGGACTGTCCAGACGAATTAGAAGGCAGACTAGTGCGCACACTCGTTAAGGGGGAGGGCACTCAACCCGAGCGGCTGAATGTAACACTTCAAAATAGCGAACGCTCAACTTCATCGAACGGCTACGTCGCTGAGTAGATGTTACTGTTAAACACAGCGTGGCCTACCTTTCTGTGGCAACGTGACATCCCCGTTTTGCCTTTTCACCGGAGAAATGTGGCTGACTCTGCTCATGTCGTTGTTAGCGGGCGTCACGAATAGTTTCTTTTTCACGTCGCCCTTATCCTTGCTAGGCTTCTTGTTTTTAGCGAAGGGAGGCGCCTTGTGGAGCAAGAAATCGCTCTGCTTCAAGATTTTGTGGGCGGCGGCGGCGGCGGGTGCTTGGCTTCCGCTGATTGTGTGGACCAACGCGGCACTCGCGCTCGCACCGGCCGGGCTGAGGCTCCACAAAACCGTCGCGAGACTCGGCTGCTTCGTCGGCTGCTGGAGTTTCTCTTTCCCGTTACAGTTGTCTCCCAGCAGCCCTCCTCCATCCCGGACGACTTTCTTTGGTTTGACGGTCCTCTCCTCCACTCGCAGCTTCTTGGGCGGCGGCGAGTTCAAGTCCCGGGAAGACTGCGGGCGGTTCTCGGGGGCTCTCTTCGCCTCCGAGGGCTTGGGAAGCGAGCCCTCGATGGGGGCGGTCGCCGCGGCTCCGCTGCCGAGGCGGACGGAGCTCAGTGAGTCAGCCATCTTGAGGCTTCTCTCGCTATTTACTCGCTGAGCTCAACTGGCGCGAGACGTGCGGGGAGGAAGGGGCGGGGCCTGGCTCACTTTGATTGACAGCTCGAGAAGGGAGGGGCGGGTTACAGTGGAAACAATGACAGTGGACCCCCGCATATTCGGGGCTCGGCGTACGCGTAGTTTTTTGGTTAAATAAAAATAATATACATGTATATATATATCTTACCCCCTTTTCCGTCGAAACTGCTTATTGGCTGAATACACCCCCCCCCCCATACCCAGCGCAAGCGAGATGCAAAAATGGATCACTGGATTTCAAATTCATCTTCACCGGGTCACACAATGACTTCAACATTTTTCCGCCCTCCGATTGGTCAGAGCAAAAAGCACTCAATTATTCATTTCAACAGCATCTATGGTATTGATATTTTTTGTTATAGTTATCATAGTTATATGGTATATACTGTATAACGTTTTTTATTTCACTCATTTCTAAATAAAACATACAGTACATAAAGTTTTTTGTTAATCATTTGTGTTAGCATTCACTGGCCCAAAATGGTCCTATTGACACTGACAAGGACTTCATAACGGTGTGTGTGTGTGTGTGTGTGTGTCTGTGGGCTGAAAAAAAAACGCATCGGGGGGATCCACTTGCCTCTTTGATCCAATCTTCCCAAGAGGATTATCTTATCTCCCTTCCACACACAGAAAACACATTACATAGCGTCTCCTCAACCGCCCGGCCCTTGTGTACGCTTTGATTCCCTGGATTCAAGACTGGCTACGATATCAGTACGAGACAGCCAAATCGGGAAAACGAGACGATTAGCGGCAGAACAAGAAAGTGAGCATTATAGTGTAAATAGAGCCACAAACTGCAGTTGCGCTGAAGTCAAACTGTTTGCAATAAAACACATGTAAACATTTCCACAAGATGTAAACAGCTCCGTGGTTATCAGTTATCAGAGAACAACCTTGTTTCATTTACACTACGCACAGCCATTGCATTCACCTTGTGGTACTCTGTAGTGTGATGCACCGTACGGCTAATCCAGCCAGCCACGCATTTCAAAAAAGGCCCAAAAACGTTTAATCCACTGGTTCCGTTTGTACACAAAGTTGTAACTACGCTAACATGATCACACACGGTTGCGTTGTTAGGATGAGTCGTATTCATGCACGCAGCAGCAGCGTTTCACTGTGTTTGCGTGCTCGTTTGCTGCGCCTTGTCAACAAATATGACATTGTCAAGTGTAGCGAAAGACAGCATGCGCGCTTACAACCTACGTACGGTGATTAATTAATGCTTGCTATTAGCGTGTGTGTGTGTGTGTGCGCGCGCGCGCGCACAGGTGGTGGAGACATCCTGACGCGCACATTTCCAGCAAGTCGTGACATTATCATTTTACATGAGCTAAACAAATGGAAGGCATCCAACTCCACTTAAAAGTGCTTCCCTGGAGTTTTGCCACTGTATGCCATTTAAAATTTCTATTTCTGTAAAGAAGTCAAGAGAGGGTTATTCTATTAATATTAGGGCCCGACCAATATGGATTTTTTTTTGGGCTGATGCCAAATCAGAAATTTGGCAGAATGAAATTTAACAGATAGCCAATTTCAACGTATTAAAATATATATATATAATGAATAACGTTGCTTCTCAATCCGCTTACAACAATAATGACTTCCAGGCAGACCATTTGACTGTTTTATAATACTTTGCCCTTGTATTTGTTTACAACAGATAAAAATCATCCAAAATGAATCAGTCAGCCGATTATTCGGTCGGGCCCTAATTAATGTGTTAATATTTCAACAGAAATGTGATAGCGCAGCCCAAAGTGAACATGAACTGCACAGATATGTCAGGATGTAACACATTCCAACAAAAAGGGAGGCACGTCTTTATATAATGTTCATTTTACTGATTGATTTCTGCAACATACATTTTGTGTGTGTTTGTTTTTAGGGGGGACAACAAGGTGAGTTACGCAGGTGTCAACAAACAAAAAGCGTTAGCAGCAATTATCAATGCCGCTATAGGTGGGTGGTGACTGGGGGGGGGGGCAAGGCTGTTTCTTAAAGGCACAGGTGGGCTCGTTCTGAGATCGAGGACGGTGTGCATACTGTTTGCTGGCTAAACCTGAAGACCGAGGAACGATAAATAAAACGCAATTGCTGTGGACACGAGGTAAGAAAGACAAAAATAGATATGCACTGCATGGACCGGGCTGAGTGACACCAGAAGATGGGAGGTGTGCATGTGAACGCAAAAATGACGTCGTGATAGGATGAAGCAACAAACAATTGCGCATACAAAAATAACATTTAAAACCATTTACAAAAAACAACCATCAATATTATTATCGTCATGAACAATATTATTACAATCTTATTCAGAGCCCATTTGCGGCTGCTGTATGAAAACGGCCCGACGGGTCTCTTTTCTTCTGTCAACCAATTAAAATAATCTTTTTTTTTAAGCACGTCATTAAAAAATACAACCCTGAATTATCTTCCAAAGGCAAAAACATAACAAAACAAATGGCCAGCAAAACATAATTAACACTTTTGTGAAGGGTCGCACAGACTTTGTTACATCTTCTGTTAAAATGGAACGAAATCTGGAATAAAATAGAGCTCGACTGACCTGTACAGTTTTTTGGATCTTTTTAAACAAAAACAAAAAATATATAAAACAACGCATATACTGTAATAGAAGTCGAGAGAAAACAACGTTTAGTCCTTGTGGGTCAAATTAGAGATCCTTTGGATGCTCCGGTGTCAGTCAACTCCCACGAGAGTATCGCATGTGCAACGTAACACAGGTTGTTGTTTTTGACAAGAGGTCGCGGCCGCAAAAGTGGACTTGCAAGGTCGTTCACCTGATGGCCTCCCCCAGGAGGGGAAGGAAGAGGAAGAACAGAAAACCAAGGACAGCGGCAGAAAATGAAGCAAGCAGTTAGCAAAGCGTGATTACAAAAGGACGTTCAAGAAAAGCTGAGGAGGACTGCGGTTGACTGTCTTCTCTGCGAGACAGACTTAAGGCCAGCTCATGGTCCCAGCACTGACAACCTGAGTCTTTAAGCTCAGTTGTTTGGTCCTTATTGACGGCGTTACCTAACGGACGAAGGTGATTAAGCTTTAGACAAAAGGTTGATTTGATCCGTCGTGCGGTCACATTGCTTTGTGGGTTCAATCGGCTGACACAGTACTGCAGTTTCACTTTGTCCTTTGAAATAGGCACTCCTAATATCTCTCAAGTAGCCTTGGTTACCAATAAAGCGTCTTTTCCAGCAAGCCGTACAGTTCGGCAAACTTCCTTTGTGGTACGGTACCCGAAGGGTGGCGCTAGACGCACTACAGGCTGTTGAACCGTATCGCGTGGTGGGAACGCGGCGATTTTTTTCCCCCCTGCTCCTATGCAGGTAACCACCTATTAGGACCAAACCTGGGTCTCTGGGACTCTGGTTAAAAACAGGTTATCGTAGAACTATAAGGTACTGCAGTTAACGTGTTCCCACAGGTCCGCTCCTGTCTTTCTGTTCCTACGCTCGTCCTCGGTAATGTAGCACCGGCACGCGGAAAGAGAGGGAAGAGTGAAGGGGAAGGAGGGGGGGGACTCCCCAGGAGGTTGCATCATGGGTAACTAAGATTATCTCACTTCGCTTTGAAGATTGTTGCTCATTCTATAGAAGGACCGCTGAAAGGTGAACCTCTAATAGAAGGGCTTCCGTTTGGTCAAAGAGGAAGTGTCTCCAGCTCAAAGAGAAGACCGCGGTTCTTATTTGCTCTCACGTCAGGGATATCAGGCTTCAAACTAACCAGGGAATGAGCAGACGGATCCCACGTCAACATCTTGAAACGTCCGACATCATCAGCGAGCTGTCGAGGACAATCCTGTTCTTTGTTCTGAACGGACGTGCCTCCGTCTTCCTGCGATGGAGGGGGAAACTGAAGAGGAGGATGAGGAGGAAGGAGAGGGGCTCCGGCTTGTAAAAACGCACAGCCGGTGGCGTGGCGTCTCATAAGCTCGGCTTCGGACCGCCCGGGTGAGATCTTAGTCCGTCTCCAAAGGGATTACATTGCTGTGGGCGGAGCGGTCCGTCATGTCCACTCCAGGGGGCGTCGTCGAAGGCCTTTGGGCGGAATGCAATGGTTATCGAACCCTGGAGACGAGAGGGACGCGACAATTAGTCAGCGAACGGAAGGAGGATCACGTCTCTGCTGCTCTGAGGTAAGCCAAAGGCAGACTTACCCACCCAGGTCTGCCTTGCTGTTGGTTGCCGTGGTGCCAGAACATTGACGATCAGCTGGAGAGGTCTTCTTGACACACTCGGACAGATCTGCACATAAGTAAACGCGCACGCAACAAACTCAGCGGGGTGGGAAAGTTGTTTTGTGTTATAGTGACCGAAGAGCACAAATATATGCTCTGAACTCCAGTTTTCTGCTCATGGCTCCAGAATTTTTCAATCAATGTTAAGAATGTTGTGCCACGGTAAGACTATCGACTGAATATCATTTGTGTGACTTTATTACGAGGGGCAGTCAAAAAGTCACGTAATTTAAGTTAACCTACTAATGTGTCCCGATCGCTCCGATTATTAGCAAAAAAAAAAAACAAGGATCGGATCGGATGGGACTGTATCTCGACTCTCCGATTTCACCGCTCTCGTACGAGCGGTCCGTTCCATGCGCCGCTCCAGCGCTTCTTTCCAACAGCGCCCTGCTGTCACGCGGAGCCCACGTGATCGCAACAACCGGTTGCTGAGGTGCTATCGTAGTAGCAAGGAGTCACAGCCAATGTTGCTTGCTTAAAGTTGTTTACTGACACTCCACTTCACTGTCAAACGAATTACACCTATTCAATCTTCAAATACATCACAGACTTAATCCTCTTACTGGCGTGTGGGCAAAGTGAGTTAAAAATAAAAAGTTCAGACAATAATTCCCCTTTCCATTATTGTGTCTGCAACACAGGCAAGCGCACGTGACAAGCCAAGCAGACAGTGAACACTTGGATTGCACCCCTGTTGAAACATTTCCTTCTTAGAGCAGCGACTGTCTCTTTTTCTTCCACTGCAAGTCTGTTTACTGTTTTGGGCGCATGACACAGAAATCATGGGACTCACCTTTGTGCGAACCGCTCCGCTCGGCCGAGGCTGGTGTCCTGACCTCCAGAGGGTCTGACGGAGAGAAAACAGGCAGTTCGTAATCCAGCATGGGCTCAAATCTAACCGCAGATAAAACACACGAAGCTCATCCGTTCGTACGTATTCAAACTCGGCACGGATACTTCTTGAAGCTCATTTGAGGACAAATGTCGTTCAAAGTCAAAGCAAGTATTGTGCTACTATTTGTTTCCAAAAAAAAAAGCAGCGTTGGTGGACTCTTCCCTTGCACAAGGGTCAAGGGCGCCCTCTGTTGTACAACTGGTTGCATAAACTTCAATTGAATCTCTCGTTTGAAAACCCCCTCCCGAGTTCAATTAACACCGACGTGATGGGCACGGCCCAGTGCGCAAAGCTTGGCCCATAAAGACGCGCTTGGATGAGCGTGGTGTGGAATAACTTCATTTAGCCCCGACTTCAACTCCGACAAATCTCAAATCAATAAAAGATCCATCTGTTTTTATAAGCAGGTGACAATAAGTTCCTGCGATCATCCAGGAGGCCTCTCGGTGAGCGCCCCCCCACCAAGGCAAACGCACCTGTGGCCAGTATGAAGGACTCGGGGGTCCTCTCTGGGAGGGGGGGAGGGGAGTCGTCACTGTCCCAGCTGTCTGGGTTAAAAGGGTCAGAGGTCAAATGAGAAGCAATGTTAAAAAATGAGGGGGGGAAAAAAAAAATAATAATAAAAAAATAAATAAAAAGAGTCAATTTGGATGGACTGATTGGCGGATTGAGAAGCAATCAGTGGGTAAACAAGCAGCCACCAGCCTGTGCCTCACAAAGCAGAGATTAGCAGCGCGCCACCCGTCCAAAAGCAGATCTTTGCAACCGATCGTGACCGGTTATGGAAACAACGCTCCAGAAAAGCCAAGCAGAAAACAACACTCCGGGGACCACTTTGGGAAATGCGATGGAAATAAATCTGCATTTGGTGGTTTTAAATACGGGAACTACTTGAGGAGAGCATGATGTTTGAGGTCACTGAGCAGTTTCTAAAAAGTCTCCCACAATACTTAAAAGCTGAAGATTGATCGACATCGTGCACCCTCAGGGTCTTCCGCGTATTTAAAAAGTTCTCTGGCAACAAGAACTCCATGCGTGTCAAAAGCATTCCCAAGCGTGTCCGAGGCAAACGCGCTCTCTGGTTCCCGACATCGCTGCCGTGACACCCCGGCTGCTTCAAAACCGCATCACGCCACCCCAATCCAGTGCGCAGAAGAGTGTGTTCGACATGCACTATGGATCCTTCGCCATTCAACATGCGTATGACATCCACCGCACACAATCCCGCACACCAAGTCGAAGCTAATTACGGTATTTAAAAACCCACACTTTCGAATAAAAGCACTTTCCTTTGAGTATGTGTGCAGATACATCCATCCATCCATTCCTTGAGCCGCTTATCCTCACAAGGGTCGCGGGAGTGCCGGAGCCTATCCCAGCTATCGTCGGGCAGGAGGCGGGGTACACCCTGAACTGGTTGCCAGCCAATCGCAGGGCACATAGAAACAAATAACCATTCGCACTCTCATTCACACCTACGGGCAATTTAGAGTCTTCCATCAACCTACCGCGCATGTTTTTGGGATGTGGGAGAAAACCCACGCAGGCACGGGGAGAACATGCAAACTCCACACAGGCGGGTCAGGGAATTGAACCCCGGTCCTCAGAACAGTGAGGCAGACGCCCTAACCGGTCGCCGCAGATACAGTTTAATGATTAACATATGTTCTGAAAATAATGAATCCTCGTTGACCCAGAAAGTGTGGGGTGTGCACTGAGTCCGCTGAAAGTACTTTTTATACTGTCACTGATGCGTTTAGACCAGTGATTTCCAACCTTTACGGAGCCAAGGCACATATTTTACAATTGCAAAATCTCACGCCACACCAACAAACAAAAATGTCCCAAAAAGTGGATACATTAATGACTGTATGTACTTCCTGCCATCTAATAGAAGAGCATATATGTGTTCTGTCCGTCACTATGCCTCACTGGCATAAATAGATGGCCAAAGATACACTCTTTATTGTAAAATCGAAATATTTTTGAGCAATTAAGTAAAACTTGATCATTTCCCACGGCACACCTGAAAAGCGCTCACGGCGCACTAATGCGCCACGGCACACTGGTTGGGAATCACTGGTTGAGACCAGTTGTTCTCAAACTTGGATCACATGGCCCCCACAGGTCCGTGAGCCATTACCTCGGGTAGCTACAAAATAATTGGGGATGAATTATTATGTCATATCGTTTTAAAAAGCGTTTTACCTACGTACGGGGACCGCCGCACCCGTGAAACAAACCTAATCAGGCAATTACTCCAGCTTTCGTCAGCTTTGGGTTCGGGACAGATTATCGGTGCCGATATTCGGCATTTTGACACATATTGGGGTTTTTGTTAGTTTGTTTGCTTTAAAACCTGTCCTGTTTGTAAGACACGCCGCCAAGGCTGCACTTTCTGTTATAATTTTAAAACAGAGCCATCTATTATAACAAAAATGAAAAGTTGTTTAATAAACATATTCTTAAAGTCATTTAAACAAATTTAAGTAACATTTATCTTTGCATGAATAAGGTTTTTTTTTGTTTGTTTTTTTGAAAGAAAAAAAAAGCTCATTCTTACAGGAATAAAATCCTTTTCAAATACAGGCATCTATTCTAGAATAAAATGCCTAACATTTGAAGAGTAAAGGTGTATTTTCGAAATTCACTTTTTAAAATAGGACTACCTTCTCTCGTTTAACTATTAATTTAAAATTATATTCATTTAAAGTCATATAACTACGGCTTTATCTTGACAAAATACAACTGTATTCTTGCAAGATTACAACTTTTTATCCCAACAAAATACATCTCTGTTGTTGTATGAATTACAACTTGTTTTGCAAAAAAATACAAATTCCTTCTCATGACATTACGAATATTTTATTGTAACATCCTTTTCCCCCCCCTCTGGTACACAGCTATGTTAAATTGTCATTAGGATGAGCGGGCCCTGGGAAAAATGTCTTCCCTGTAAGGGGGTCACCGGACCCAAAAGGTTTGAGAACCCCTGGTTTAGGGAACTAATGGTGGTTCACTTAACTGAATTTGTTCAGAAATAAAGTCGGCGTACTTGCTGTGACTGCAGCGGGCGACGAAGAGCTCTGCCCCGCGATGGACACGGGTGACACTTTCCGCACCGGCTGATGATCTCCAAAGTGAAGGGATGTGACCGTCGCCGTGGAAACACTGGTGCGATAACCTTCCCTGCCCGCCGACATCTCGCCGTCGCCATCTTCGTCCGAGTTGTCGGAATGCAGCGGGTTGGTGAAGCTCAGCGCAGTCCTGACTGGAGTGGAGGAGGAGGAGGAGGTAGAGGAGAGGTGGGAGGAAGAGGAGGAAGACGGGGCAATGCGATCGGAGGAGGATGAAGACGAGGAGGTCTTCGGGAAAGGTTTCTCGGGGCTGCCGCAGGGTTGAGTCCACGCAACGTGGCTGGCCTTCAGCTCCGCTCTCTCCCCGCCGTCGCTCTTCACGGGGAGGTGGTTGGGTCTGGCGAGGACGCCGCCGTCCCCTTGGCTCTCCCCGCACCCGCCCGCCCCGCCCTCCGTGCCGGAGTCCTCGGACAGCGAGGAGCTGGACGTGAGGACGGACTGTCCGGAGGGGGCCTTGAAGGCGTGACATCTCTGCAGCGTGCCCGCGCTGTTGGCCGAGCCGCCGCCCGCTCCGCTCGCCGCTCCCGTGGAGGAGGACGTGTCGAAGCTACGAGGTCCTCCCTGCAAAGGCACCTTTTTAATCTCGATGCTAAGCTTCCTCTCGATGCGTGGCGCGCCGCAGCATTCGGCTGCGGGGGATACGGGCAAGGAAGGAGTCAAGCTTGGGCCCGATTCAGACTTTGCTGTTGCTGCAGATAGTTTGTTGTTGTAGTTTTCATTGAGATCGAGATTGGACATCTGCTGTTTTTGACAGAGCAGATTTTGGTCTTTGGGTTCTGATGTACCGGTCTGTGTTTTGGGACCTGCTTCTGCCAGGTTCTTCTCCTTGGCCGCGCCTTCGTTCTGGAAAGAAAGATGCATACACATGACACCTAAATCACCTGAATCAAGAAATGCATTGTTGTGCCGGTTCGTCGGACATTTGGTAGTGGGCTGCGCAGAGAGTGAACCAAAGATATCTAAGAGTTCAAGTGCAGCCGCTCAGCTAAGTCACGTGATACGGTAGTTACAAAGTTGAAAGTAAAATCAGTAAAACGTGTTTATAAAATAAATAAATAAATAAATAAACCTTGTTGTAGAGGTTCTTCGGAAAGGAAAAAAAAGCCAAACGACGAGATAGAAGAAAAATTTAAAGAAAATGAAAGTTGCATTTAAATGACAACGGGCGTCTCTCGGCTTTGTTACTTTGTTGTTTGTTACAGTTGTGGTTGTTTATAAAGTGTTCTCTACATAAAGTGGAGTTCAGACTATATCGGCAGTCCTTCTAAAAATACAGGTTTCTCGCTACAGGTGATTCCCATGCACCAAGCCCACCTTCAAAACTGCCCCAAAAAATACCTACATTCTATCTTTGCGAAGCTGTATTTTCTACAATTTTGGCAACCAAAAGATCATTCCCAAGTAGACTGGACATAATTAATACACTTTGGGTGTCAATGTATCATCCATCCACCATTTTCTGCACCGCTTATCCTCACGAGGGTCGCGGGCATGTATCATTTTATTTTATTTATTTATCAGCCAAAATATCGCTGTACACTGTAACTGGTCCGTTTTATAGGCAATCACAAAAAGCGAGCAAACAGCTTCTGCACGGGGTTGTTCACCTGAGTGACGTTCTGCTGTGCGGTGGCCAGGACGTGTATAACGGGCTTGGGATGGTAGCGGTCGTTGTCCTGACGAACGTTGGTGACGGTGGGGAAAGCTGACGGGGGCGACGGGGTCAGTATCGGGGGCACAGGATGAGGCTCGGGGGGCTGCAGTATCTCCTCTTTGACGTCCCCTTCCACCTGGGTACTAAAGAGAGAACCGCAAAGTAAGGCACAATTTTGACATCGAGCAGCCTTGTTGTTGTCCGTTAGCACACATCCTTTACAGTGTGCTGTATTTTTTTTTCTCACCACTAGAGGGCACAAATAGAGTCTAAGTAAAAGGGCCTGTTGTTTTCAAACATTTTCTGGGTTCGAAGTGAAAATGAACCACTGATGTGAAGAAAAACATTGAACCTCCGCTGCAGAGTTTACCCCTCTTTCTCTGGTGCCTGTTTTTCATTTCCCCAGTGAGCCATGTCAAAATGTGACTTTATTTTTCTAAGGAAGCCAACGAATGAATCGGAGTACTGCGGTGAGTAGATTGGCCGCACGCACGTGAGCCGCGCATGTTCTGACAGCGTGTGAGAACGTCTTACAGGAAATTGAGGCTGCGATCCAGTTAGCCACACGGACACGGAAGGTTGAGAAGCAGCTCCACGTCAGATCGCATGCATTCATTTCCATGTGTGTGAAAATATGGAATCAAAAATAACAAGGGAATATTGATCAAACACAAACTTTCTTTGCTTGAGCGACTTCGGTGACAAAAGGAATGCAAATTATTTTCTTCAGATTAATTGACGTTTCCATTTTTTGGATTATTTCTTGAACCGATAACATTAAACGAATCCCTAATGATTATACGTGACACGACTTCTCAGACTGCTTCCAATGTCGTTCGACTCGATGAAGGGGAATCGTGACTCTCTTCCACAGGGAGATCAGATTGCGCGCAATCTTAATTTAGTGTCCTGGTCCAGCAGTCTTCGTTACAGTCATGACTTGGTCTTTCATGGGGCTACACTAATTCCTCTCCCTTCAGATAGACAACATTTTAAAAAAAGGGTTCGCCAAGCTTCATTTGGAATTTTCTCTCCAGACAACTTGAATATTGGCTTCCTTGGCTGAGCAAATAAAACAGAAATTACATAGTAGCACAGATGATTCCCACCACTGGAGCGGATTGTTTCCATGGGGATATGAATTATTAAGAAGCAAGGGTTTATCCAAGACCTTCGTCCTTCTAAGATAAGAGGAATCTTTTATGATCTGCTAAGGGGCTATAAGGAACGAACACAAATAAGACACAGCAAAACAAACAACGGAATCTAAAAGCGTAAGACAAAGTCAGCAGCGCGTCAAGGATCTCGTATATACTGTATGTGTGCAAATGAGTGTTTCAGTTCAATTCGATAAAGCCTTCAGTGCTTTCTTTAGGTGCTCCACGGTAAAACATGCAAAGGATTTGACTCTTTGGGGTGTGTCTGAGCATTCACTGACTCACTTTCAGTGACCTTGACGTTCAAGCTTCAAACAAGAGTCTGTGTGTGTGCGTGTGACTGGGCAGACTGAGCACTATGCCAGTAAAAATAGCTACGAGGATGGGCTTGGAAGGCTTAAAAAATGCATTCATGAGTGAGTATTTAGGAAGCAGAGGGATGCATTTGTGGGAAACGGCTGTATATCCCCATATGTGTTGACAGGGTTCTACTTTAGCGGCATTTTTAACTGGCCGTTTGTGTATTTTAGTTCGAAAAATGTTTGCTTTCCCATCAACCATCTTGATCAGATAAAAAAAGAAAAGCATGTTTATTTTTGTGCAGAGATGTAACAAAGACTACCAATGACCCACATATAATTTCAATGTGCATATCTTTTATCTTCCTTCTGGTATTAACGCCTTTATCTCCCTCATGGCAGTAATACAAGTATACGTCTATATGTACGTGCATTAATCATAAGAGGGGCTGAGATTTATGCGTATAGATTATAAAAGTGAATGAGAATCGGGAGATGAACTGGCTGGGAGAAAATGGAGCGCAACCCCTGCTGGGCCAATATAGCAAAATTAAAACTGAGAGGGGAGGCAAAGCGAAGCTGAGCAACTCCTGCTCGGCGGGCAGCCACTCTGTTCGGGGGAAGCGCCAGGCTACGCCTATTTCGAAAGATAAGTAAAGTGTTTTTAAATGCCTGCAGGGAAGGTGGAGAGCTTCCACAATGTTTCGACTTGGGACGCGTTACATCCGACGAGAGTTGCAGACGATTGCGAAGTGTTGCAATATGATCTAAAAATACAGCCGGTCCTCGGGCGTCAGCAGTTAGCAGCTCGACAGAAGTTAAGTTGGGAGGCTGCGCGCATTGGGAGGTCAGCAGGGAGGTGGTGGTTCGAGGGAGCTTGGATTTATCAGAGCCAAAAAGAGCGGTTCTGCGAAGTGAGTTCAAGTTTCTTTTTGACTACAAATACCCACGACAGCGTTTCCCCACTGTATCACGTTTTTGAAGTGATTTCTTTTTAATAGTGCTGCAACAATTAATCGAATAATCAAATGATTAAAAAAAGGTCTGCCGACAAGCTTCGCGTGGATCGTTTTCCACACTAATGTACTGCAGTCGCATGCACCATTCGGTGCAGAAATACGTTGGTGTGATGGCTGTGAGGCAAGAGCAAGGTGTCCATAAAAATTTGGGATCATTTCATGCTGAACAAGGAAGAAAAAGTGCAATGTGTACCACAACAGCCCAACACAGCAGAACATCAATGTTATGTTGTTATGTGTAATATAGCTACCATGGCTAAGTTGCAATGTACTGTGTGGTCAAGGATAAACATAGCCGCTTTCAATCACTCAATTAAACAAATCGTAAGAAAACATAAAAACATTCATAAACGAGCTAACAATGGCCACAACTCAAACCAAGTCACTCCGTGCAGACTGGCTATCAGGTTTGCCACTTAACAGCCAGCCAACTCTACACTCTCATTCGCTGACGCCCATGTCACTCACCAGGTCAGGCCCTGCTTTTTAAACACACAGTCTCAGAGACCATCGTAGAATGTGAGGATGGCGGCTCCAAGTGGACAAAAATAATACATGCTGCACCTCGCATGCACGTCACTGTGTTTGAAATTCTTTTTTATACCATTACTGGATGGGATAATCAAATGGATACTCAATTGGAAAAATATTTGATATTTGCAGCCCTAGTTTTTAAAGTATACTTCCTGTAATGCCCTCGCATCTGTTAAAGCAGAGCCACAGTTGCCCATGCACTTTTCAGCTGGTTATTGAACGCCGGCAGAACAGTAGAACGCAAACGCAGTCAGAAACTGCCGTTGCCCACAGCTCACACCCAGACACCCAAAAGCTGACTCGCCGACGTCACACACGGCCCCACCAGGCCCAGCCTCTTAAAGGCACACAAACAACACAATAGGTCGATATCACGGGACGACTTAGTGCCCACCGCCCGGAAGCCGAGCTCGGAGCACGGAAATCGGGGAGTTCAAGAAGGCGAAAAATCCACCCGACCGCCAAAGGAAAACCACTTCATATCCAAGCAGGGCAAAAAGGTCCACTTTTTGAGTGTCGTAGCTCCGTACGCAAAGACAAACGGCACTGGCTGGCCACTGAGCGGGTGAAATCAAATGCAGTCGAATACAAGACTACTGCACGCTAAAAGCTTATACAGTATTACGTATGAGTACATTACGCATTAATATAATTAATATACTCATGGAAAATGGATGTCTAATGACTACATAGCATCCATATACTGTATATAGTTGGATATATAAAATAACAAAATGAAAAACGAAGAAATATTTCAAGTTGTTTTTGTTTTAGATTTTTGCCGTGGTATCGTTTCAGTACCGGTACTGAGGTGCAAGTATAGTATCAAGTTCAGAATTTTGGTATTGTGACATCACCACTGTATTCGCATGTGCCACAGACAAGGAGAAGCTTCTGAAAAGGAAACAAAAAGAGTCTCACCTGCGTATACGAGGTGGCTTAGGAGGAGGTGAGTCCCATCGCTCGTCATCTGACTGGTGGCTTACTTTGTCTGGACTGCTTTCGTTCTGTGTATGCAAATGAGGACACCTGCCATTACATCTCTAGAATATGAAAACAAAAGAAGGGCTTGGTTGTGCATCTAATATGCCTCTAAAGTAAAAGGCAGAATGACTGAACGAGCTCGGTCACATTCGGTGCGCCATCAGACTGACTGTACACGGACAACGATGCGTGTCCGGCAATGTGAACCCTGGGAATTTCATTTGAGTCGCAATACCTGTGCGAAAAGTGGAAAAACCACGTAGGATGTGTAGACTAATGCACAGTGCACCTCTGTGGGTGTTTCAGCCGCTAAACAATGGCTGAGTAGACATGACTCACCCGCTTGTGGTGTGAGTGAGTAAAGCCTAGTGATAATGTTTAGAGAACCAGTTATGCGCAGGATAATTACACAGCTGCGTGTACGCCCTAACCTTCAATGCGTACCTACTCTTAATGAATTAATTGCACAATTCCCTTCGATGGTGCATGCGATTTGGCAATTACTTTTAAATGTGATTTCTGTGCGTGTATCGACTGCAAAACTCTCCATACAGAGGAAGATCTATTCTCTGGCCTGAATGCATTACGGAGCAGGAAGCCAGGGGATGTCGCAGTGATCATAATAGCTGCCTGGGCAGGAAGTCTCGACACTAGTTCATCGTATTCGGGTTTGTCTCGCCATTGCTTTCTCATATAATTACAGTCTCTCTCGCAGAATAGATAACGCGACTTAATAAAACACACCGAGCAGTCGTAGTCAGGGAGAAAGGCCCATTGCATCCCACCTGGCATTACATAAAATGTCGAGGGACTTTACAAGTGTGGAATGATGAAATGTTTAAGTTTCGAAACATGTTATGTCTTTAAACTCTTCGTCTTGGTTGCACTTCCGGGACACAGGCGGGGAGAGAAGCAACCGGGGACACTGAGCTTGTTAGCTGTTATGTGGGCTAAAGGAGGACAGCGAGGAGTAAATAACGACAACAGCGCGGAGAGTTCTTTTAAATGAAAGTCCTCTGAGGCTCCACTTTCACGCTCTTTTAGGTCACAACTCTTGGAGAGTTTTCTGGAGGCCAACTTCGACACTGTGCCTCCCATGTGACTCATTATTTGTCTTTTCCCCTCTCCCCCGTTGCGGTACTCGGCAACATTCTG
Organism: Phycodurus eques; assembly: GCF_024500275.1. NCBI lineage: Eukaryota > Metazoa > Chordata > Actinopteri > Syngnathiformes > Syngnathidae > Phycodurus > Phycodurus eques. The sequence goes on along the minus strand of NC_084546.1, from coordinate 8,973,100 downwards.
TTTTTCTTTAACACCAAGTACTGTGGCCAATGCGCGGACGTGTGTGTTGCGTGTCGTACCGTGACATCGTGTATCTGCACATTTGTGGGGCTCTCCAGGAGCTGCAGTTGCTTCTGGAAGAGCTGTGCTATTGCTCTGTGGACTAACTCGTACTGCTCCTGAGGAAGGGAAGAATAAAGAATGTGACAGATGACGAGGAAGACAGGAGGAGGAGGAAGGTGGAACGAGGCCCGGGAGGAGGAAGAACAATGTCATAAAAAGCCAAATGGAAGGTGCTAACGAGATGGAAAGAAAATAAAAAGAGAGACGACCAATCGATACCGAAACGTACCCATTTTGGCACTCAAAAATATTCATTTACAAGGCAATAAAAAAACAGCCTGGCACATGAACGCTAACCTCATTACCTCCCCCAGTGAGACAGGAAGTGGATGCGGGAGCTTTTTTTCTTTTAAATTTCATTACAAGCTTCCTGGAAACTGCTTTGGGTTTGTGTTAAACATGACATTTTGATTTAGACGAGAGGTACTGACACAAATACGCTGTGAGTTTTAAATCCAAGACGTGCTCTAGTGGATGGACCAAAAAAAAAAAAACATTTAGAGGACCTATATGAAAGGTACAAAATCTTTCAGAAAATTCCAAACAAACCTTAGTCTGAACAGCTGAGTGTCGCTGCGTCCTCATTTCTTGGATCAACTGGAAAACGTTGAAATTTTCTGGAATTTTCTTAAAGGGTACACAATGCAAACCTTTACATGAAGTAGAACTGGAAAGTAATTTGATTTGTAGGGGCATCGGCGTCATTTTCATACAATGTAATCAATAACTGTAAAGACAATTCCAATTTAGCATTTTTTTATGCCACCTGGGTTTTCCATCCATCCATTTTCTTTACCGCTTATCCTCACGCGGGTCGCGGGCTGCTGGAGCCTATCCCAGCTATCTTCGGGCGTGAGGCGGGGTACACCCTGAACCGGTCGCCAGCCAATCGTAGGGCACATACAAACAAACCATTCGCACTCACGTTCACACCTACGGGCAATTTAGAGTCTTCAATCAACCTAGCACACATGTTTTTGGGATGTGGGAGGAAAGCGGAGTGCCTGGAAAAAATCCACCCAGGCACGGGGAGAACATGCAAACTCCACACAGGCGTTTCATTGTTTGCAATGAAAGGGTACTTCTACTTTCAACCTTTACGTTTTCATGGCAATTGTACTGCCTTCTGGTGGAAGAACATTTCATTGTTTCATGTTAATCCAACCCTGCGTGACAAAACTTTCACAAATTCATACTTATTCATTCCTATCTCACAAATAAAGCCATTCATTTTGCGTCAGTGGAAAATTACTGCCTCGTCCTGGCACGACAGCTCACAGATCCCTCTGGTGTATTGCAACAAAATCATAAGGCTCCATCCAGTGGCGTTGACGTAACGGTAAAGACAGCTTGAGTGACGACGTGTTTGTAAAGAACAAAAAAAAAAGTAACTGTGACGACATTAAGATGCATGTGTGTTCGTTTTCATGGAAAAGGCATATTAAGCAAAAGGACGAAAATCCTATATATCCCAAAATATAATTAGCGTCTTCAGAATACATGTTGCAAATCATCAAACTTCATTTTGTACACCTCACGGTCAAGACATTTTGCCATTCAAAGTTTGAAAATAGTTCCAATATTTTTTTTCTGAGAAACATGTCCTTTTGATGGATAACCGATAATTCAAACACTCGTATCAGTAGAATTAAGGAAATTCAGCGGGCCACGTCTTTACGGTTATTGATCAAATTATCTGAAAATGACCCATTTATTAACCTACCCCAGCTTTGAGGAGGTTCCATGTGTAGTCAATGGCACAGATGGCTCCTGTCCTCCCACAGCCAGCACTGTACAGTCAAAATCATACGAGTTTCACATAGATGCCCTTTTTATACTCTTCACTCTCATAAAAAAAAAAAAAATATATATATATATATCAAAATCTCCATGCACACATTTGATATGTGAAACATAATGGAGACGGGGGGTCCACAGAAGCTGAGATGATGCGACATCACATTTGACACGCACGCAAATATCGCAAAACTTTATCTCGTGCTGTCATACAGCTGTCTGCTTTTCGGCGCGGCGGGCACACATCAAACACACGCACACACGCGCGCAGAGACGCAACTCGAAGCCTCGCTGCGCCCAACCAGGAAGTGTCCTCGGGCTTCTCATTACGGCTTATTGCACACACGCGGAGATGGTGCGTGTCATCAGCATCAAAGTGTGCGCTTCATTCTTTCACCATGAGGGCGTCTTTATTGGAGGGAATAGTGCAATCGTAAGCAAAATGTGCTGGTGTGCCAACACCATCATGCTACTACACAATACCATATGCGAGTGTGTAGTTTATGTATGTGTGTGTTGGTCTATCCACCTGCAGTGCACACATATGGGGACGTCGTCGTTTTCTTGGTATTCTCTCATTAGCCCTATCATATCCAGGATGGAATCAAATGACGAAGGGACGTCGTGATCGGGCCAGTTTATGTAATGGAACTGCGTTATCCTCCGGGTTTCCTGTAGGAAGACACAAGGAATGACGCTCGGGGTTGCCTTAAATGCGTTTCTGCTCTAGTTTTCGCATCCGTAGGTGTGAGCGGACCTACATTCTCATACTCCACGACCAGAGTGCGGATGGAGTAGTCCGTCCTGGCCTGCTCCGATTCCTGGAAGATAGACAGCGGGAGCGTTCACACAAACCTCGAGCGACGTGATTAGAACAAAATGTGAGAAATGCGCCGAAGCCCCCATTCCCCCCCCCACCCCCCAATCGCCCCCTCGCGCGGTCATTGCGAAGCGCAGCTGTGATGGTCCGGATTTATCTACTTACACAGGAGATTCTGAAAGGACCAAAACTCACGGGCTCCCCGAACAGCGGGAAATACCGCTCGCATTTTTTCTGAGGAGAGACGTGCAGAGGAGTTAGCTCAGTCCAAGAAGAACAAAATGTCACAGATGCAGATCACAGAGACTTGATAGAATTCATGTGCTTTAATAAAAGCAAAACGGTTAAAAAAAACAAAGAAAACACTCACCCTTCCCATCTCGAACTCTCGACAGGCCATCACAATAACCTGCAGGGACGCACACAGGGAGAAATACAACGGCTACAACGGAGTAGCTCACACACTTAGATGGTACAGTTATCACATCTGTCAGCTTTTTAGCGAGCTAGTTGAGCCTAATCGCCGCTCCCTCCCAGCATGGGACCCATCTGATACGCCCCATCTGCCTCTTAATTTCTCTCAGCCATATGACAAATGTATTTATTACTTATATAATTACCAGCCTTTTTCAATGATTGACAACGTATGTTTTATAATCCAGTGGACACTTAAAACTAAATGAGCCAGACGTTTATATGCAGGAGGGAATCTGTTTTGCCGACAAATTTGAACAAAAAGACTGTCAAATTCTGTTTGCCATTGAAGTTCCATTCGCTGCAGAACACTTACAGCGACATTGTACTCCCAGTTCATCCTCCAAAAATCCACCACAGTGTTGGGTAGAGCGCCCTGAGTTGCGATGTAGGCCTCTGGGCCATCCATGCCCTGGAAAAGCAGACATCCATTTTTAGAACAATTCTTAGAAAAGTCAGCTGGCTTGTTTTTTTCCCCCTTCACACCTTGATGAAATTGGCATTGATGTAATCTGTATCCTGATTGGTTGTTTTTAACGTCAGCTTCACTCGAGTGTGATCGACTAGGAAGAAAAGAGACATCATCAGACAAAGTGGGAAATCGTATCAATGACAGAGAAGAGAGTTAATAAAAATATTAAGAGGGAAATTACAGTTAAAGTAGGCCAATATTTTTCGAGGTTTCTGTTTCCTCGTAGCGGATGTCGTGTTCAAAGCGCCGTGGCATCACGAGGAACTTTGGCACAAGGTACGCCGCACCGCAGGTGTTAATACGTTAACAACGCCGACGTCAGTTCCCATGGCGCTAATCCAAAGCGCCAAACATAACAGACGCCCCGACACGGGTGCGCCGAAATCAAATGTTGCCATCGACTTACACGGCAGTATGTCCTTGTATCGGTTCTTCTTGACGTTTTCCTCTCGCTCGCCAATGTCGGTGGGGTAGATCTTCTCCGTGCGGTACTTTGTGGATAGCCGCCGTAGACGCTGCAAATAAACAATACAGGATGAGACGAGGAATCATACAGAAAAAGACATATTTTCTCATTGAAAGCTCCTTGCTGTTGTCATTGAAAAAGACATATTTAGGGAGGAGCGCGACACATCTGCCCTTCTCACGCCCCCTTACTTCCTTTTTTAAAGAGTCTGAGAAAGTCATGGCGGGTGTGTTATTTTGTCTTCGGGGGCATCACATGGGATGTAACATACCGGTACGTATGCAGTGTGCGTTCGTATGGCGAGCGAACAGCAACAGAATTCGCTGACAACTGAAATCTGCTTCTGTGTGGGACCCCAAAAACACACAGACCATAGAAAATAAACATTGAAACGTTGATTTGTTGCAGTAGCCACCAGCGATGGCGAAGTGGAACAAAACAGATTTACCCACGCACAATTCTAAAAAAAATAAAAATACTGCGGTTTTACAGTACAATGTTTTTCAGTCTGCTCTGTGAATATATTTACACATCCAGCAGTTACTGAGCACCATCATTCATCGACACATGCTGGACCCGCTCCCACGTTTTCTCCCTTCACGCCGGTCCTGCAGCTGGCAGTAAAGTGCATCACAAACAACTAAAAAGGAAGAAGCCATGTTTAGTTTTCAACATTAAAAAAAATAAAAAAATCCTGAAATGGTTTATTCCCTGTGTCACGCCACACCCCGTTCAGAAAGTCATGGAAATCGGTCACGGTAATGAAAACTTCACTTAAACGACTTAGCTGGCTACCGTCTGCAGAGACCCTGCTTCTAATTACTCTTACATCCTGTTACGTCAAGCACACTTGCACATGTGTGCTCGAACAAATAATAGAGGAAGCCTAGAGGGCGGAAAAGGAAAAATAAAGCAGAGGGACTCTTTGCCTGTTGGACCATCTCTTGAGCCAATCAACGAACAGGAAAGCTGGAGGGGCCGAACCAGGGCATAAAAGATAAACAAGGCGATAAGCAGGCAGGAAGAAGGGATGCTCTGGGAACAAAGCTAATGGCTTCTTTTATTCCCGCTTTCTGCATTCATTCACACATTCCCGTGACACACTCTGCTCCGCCGCTGAAAGGGGGACTAAAAAAAGAATATATAAGGGCCTCCTAAATGACAACCTGCGCAAGCTGGGATGACGTGGTTCCTACCCTGCATCCAATCGCAGAGCGGCAAACCACAATAACTGAACATTTCCTGTGCATGCTCCATGTCCACTGACATACAAACACACACACACACACACACACACACACACACACAACACACACACGCAGAGGCAGGGCGTTTCCCGCCTCCGCAGACCCCCGTCGGGGTGAGTCACCGGCGTTTACAGACATATTACTCAGGTCTAAAATAACTTGCGGATACAGGGGACGTTACTGGGCAGAAGGCTTAGGAACTTACAATAGAAGGTACACCTTCATAGACGCCTACCGTACCACGTTTGTGAAAATCAAAGTGATAGCATAAAAAATAAGCTCCTTGGTGAAGGAGGCGGGGGAACATGCTCAGCTACTGAATAAACAGAAAAAGGTAGAGAGACTCAGAGATGCTGCGGAGCTAACCTACTTTCTGTCTCCTGGCTGAATAAGCACCGCCGTACTTGCCTGGCACGCTGAATAATTCACACGCATACACACACAGGCGCTTTCTCTTTCTTCAGTTCCGCCGTAAGCACTGATTGGCAGAGCGTGTGTTCTTCCTGCATATGTACAGCATGTGCATGGGGGTGAGGGGGAAGGGGTTTTGTGTTTGTGTTGTCAGGAAGTGGGGGCGTCAAGCGGCTGAGAAGCTCCACTGTCTGACGTGCGCGCACACAGGGCAAAAATAGGGCAGCGCTTCCAATTCTTGACGGACGAAAAAAATTGACATGCAGGCAAAGATGCACCGCGACCGCGCTGAAAGGCGCCCTAGCCAAGTCTGAACTTTAGCATTTCTGTGTTTGAAGTAATATTGCACAAAATATGTCGGACCCCCTGACTTGGAGTCGCATCCCCTGAAAGCGAAGATAGGTCGGTGGAGCCCTGTTTCGGACAAACAAGAGGATGCGCTGCAGCAAGGACCGCAATTAACTTTCCTCGACTGAGCCATCGGGGGTTTGTTTTCTTCCTCTTTCTCAGTCGCTCTTAATTTTCATGTCATAAGACGGTCTGAAAGAATTGCCGCGGCTTTTCTGTTATGCAAGTGTTATGTGAGCAACAATCAAAAGGGTGCAAAAGGAGGATTTCCTTGTGAGATTCACACACCTGAAAACCCATTCATTGAGAACCTCGACGCCACAGTCGTGTGGTCCGCCGCGCGATGGTGACACTGAAGGCGAGCGAGCATGCTGTCTTAACTCGAATGGTTCGCGACCGCACACATTTCTAGGTGGCCACTTCCGGTGGGGCACGACATGCCAGACCACACGCAAACACTGTACATGTACACACATACTGTAAAACAAAGCTGGGCTGTTGTTCAGCTGGCAGCTACGTGACTTTCTCTGTGAAGCCCACAATGACAATTTTATATAATTTAACTACTAGTATGGGTTTCTGGCCATACATGATCAGGGTTTTCCCGCATTTAAAATTTTGCGGCGGCCACCTTCGCCAACTTTCAGGTCGCCTTCGGCTCTAAAAGCTCTGACATCGTGAAAATGTTATTATCTAACGGGCAATGCACTAGTTGGGCGATTTCTAACTGCAATTGTGGTGAGGCTGTGTGGGAAATAGTTGAAAGTCACTCATAAAACCATGGGAGGATTGTCTTTCCTCTTGCCAATCGTGGATTACAGGTAAATAGTGTTTCTTTTGTGACCAATCACAACTGATTTCACACACAAAAATGTATCTTAATCAAGCGTCACACCTAATGATTTCAGAGATGTCTTCTTTTAGAAAAATGGAAATCTTAAACAATACATGTCCACCTCCGCTACCATCAAACGTCGTTTCCACCGAGCGGTACAGTTTGTGCGTTGGAAACACAAGCCTTATCAGTTCTTACCAACCCCATGCCGCGGTGAGCTTAACCGAGACGTACCCCTTGGTGTAAACATGGCTTTTGCAACTGACTTTTCAAAATAACCAAATACATTACCGTTACGCCCATAAAATCGGAATCGATTTTTCATTCAAATTACGCGAAAATCTGTGAAGAGATGGAGTTCGCTTTGCTGGCATCGTGTGATCAAATTGTGACTATCGGTAAGTACTGTACTTGGTATGAAGAGATTCCCCCTGATCTTCCCGGTACTCTGGCTTCTCGTGGACTTGATCCTTGGAGCTTGTCCAAATGATACAAGTCCAATCGGTTTTATTTGATCTCAAGCCGCATTATCCAGGTTTGTTAGTTTGTCTATGAGAAAAGGTATCCACTCGATTATTTATGTTCCCTAATGGTTAACGTATTGACTACGAGGCCTGAGAACGTACAAATGTTCATGTTCTAATTAAAAATCGCAGACCTCTCAGTCATACTTTGCAAACAAACAGTTAGGTATTGTCCCCCCTACCGCAGGAAGCAGATGTGGACCGACCGCATGTAATCCTAATTATCCGGGATGGGAGCTGGTTGCGCGTCGCAGTGTGTTGGGCGTGCGTGCGTCACTTCAGTCGCTCAGATATTCACAACCCATAAAGCGTAGGCCCGCTGACCCCGCGCTCACGAGCTGTGCTCTTTTGTCTGGCCCTCGCCGCGGCGACATCTGTCATCGGCCCCATTACACTTTTTGATACGGCTGTCCTTCTGAAAAGACATTTTCCATTCGCAGTGGACACCGGACCTAATAAATGCATGTTCAAACATAGTCTCCCTTGAGTATCCATTTCCTTTCACCTTGGTCACGCGAGACATTAACACATCATTCCGTGACTATGTGGTCTGGGTCGCTGAACTTCTTGTACCTTTCATCGTGTAAAGTTGACGCAAGCTAACTCGCAGAGCGGAAGTAAGCGTTGGCTTCTCCTGTGAGAACAAGCCAGCTCCAGGGCGACAGGCCTGTGTTTTTGGGTTAAGCGTGACACTCGAGAAATTGTAACGCGTGTTTACAGTAACATTAGGCAGGCCTAAACACAAATACACACGCAAGAATAACAGCACACCCCCTGCTGTGTACCCCAAGCTAATGAAACATCCATACATCCCACAAGTGGAGGCCAGGGACAGGAGATCGTGCTTTAACGAGATGACAACTGCCGAGGCCAAAACGCCTTCAGCAGCCTGCGGGAGTCTCTGGTCTTTACCTGGGAGAGTCTAAAGTTTGAATATCTTTCATCTTTGGCGCGAAAACATCCGGGGTCCGTGGGCGGAAAACAAAAAAGCCTCAGTCAGCGTTTAGCTTAAAATAAAAAAAAAATTAAAAACGCGCAACAAACTCTTCTGTGAGTAAAGGCATTTAGGCTTCATATAAATGTGATGACACCATAAACTGCTAATCTCACAAGAAACTATTTTTAAAGCAGTCGTAAATAGGAATGGATGCATGCTTTCTGGATATGTACGGAATACTTAGGTGCCCCTGTTCTGCACTCGGAAGTACGGAAAAAAGTCATTTCTGGAAAGGAATAGGGGAATGATGCAGTTTTTCCCAAAATACCTAACATGCAGAATGCATATAGACTAAAGTAAACTATACTTCCTAGAAATAAACATTTGCTCTTTCAGCGAAATACATTGCAGAAATGCAGACATAAAGACACAACTATAATGTATTTAACCTGCCGTTACACTGTGTTCATTTTGGCTATCGTAGTGCTTTCAAACTCATGGTTCATATGCAGTTTGGGATCTAGCGACTTTAGGGACACCTTTGCACAAATTGGATGCATATATGAGATCCACTTCAGATTTTATGTTTCCCTTCAGGCCAGTCGGTTAGCGCTCCGACTGCACGCATTTCCTCTTTTTCTTTCTTGGGTTATTCTGTAGATCAACCGGCATTTGTAGCAATGACGGTAATGTGCTACTCCACATCTGCTTCGGGCTTTCTGTTCACATCATGAGTCACTGGAGTTATCGCAGCCAACACACATTGCCAGTATGTGCTGATGATGCCAGTAGAAAAGAAGTTCTCGATTCAAAAAAGCATTCTCTGCCTGAATATTTCAAATTTTCCCACAGTATTTGGCCAAGCATATAATCTGTGACTCATTGACCTTCCAGCGCACTGTAATTATGCGTATAAAACACGTTCTATATATAAGCAACAATGGGGCAGTTAAACTAGATGCTAAAGTCAGGGTTTGCCGGCGCAAAGGAGCACCTCCCTTTGTGCACTTATTGTGTCGAGACGAGAGCCGAGAAATTGAGGTACGGGTCTGAAAAACGAGTGCAACCTGCTAAAGCGCTTCGTTGCGCCCTGCAATCGGCCGAACTAACTAGGTTTTCTTGTCGACTGGCTGCTGTCTGATAAATAATTAAAGAGGAACGGCACACAATCTTGACAGATGAGAGCAAAGTCAGCCAGAGGCCTCGGATTAATGAATATTTAGCATGCGAGCATTGAAGCATTTCCTCGTGTATAACGGGCTGTTGGAGGGTCATGCAGGGGGCTCGGAGTGTCAATTTCAGGTCAATATGACTTGTTGCATAGGTTCTTGACATTCAACTCTGACGACCATAACAAAGCTCACTTTCAATCGACGCACAGGTATTACTACATGCTAATAAGCAGTAACTTGAACATGATAAATGTTACTTCCCCAATGCCCCTGGTAGTCTGTCTCGTCTTTGCGCAACATCTGCTGACAAAAGTGAAACACACATTTACTGACTGGACAGGACTGCAATACAGAAACAGTTTTTATTTGTTTTGTTTTGGGTTTTTTGACTAATTTTAGAGTGGCCTGTCAAATGTACTTCTTTAAAAAAATAAAAAATAAAAAAAAACCTGTGTCCAAAAGGTAATGAAACAGTGAAGCAATTTAAAAGGCAGGACATAATGTTATGAAATAGGCCCAAGAAAGAATGTTGCAAGCTCCAGCAAGTAAGCAAGAAGCTTCCATGAAGTTCACAGGAGGGTGTGTGTGTGTGTGTGTGTTCCTAACCCCTCCATCCCAATAAATAAATTGTAATAAACACACACGTCACTTCAATCGCACAAGCTATCACATGAAATAAACGCGATACCAACTCAGTAACAGGTTCGTCACTGAGATTACAGATTAAAAAATGTGCATCAAAGATGTTCCCAGGAGCAACATGCTGCAGTAAGCAATCAGAAGCGTTCCCATTTTCAGTTTCATGCCTACATAAGACAACAAGAATTTCTGCTAACAACTTCAACAATTCCCCAACCCTGGTAGACTTCCTTTCCTGATGTGTTTAAATAACAATGCATCGTGGTTACATTTTCATATCTATTACTATTAAGAAGCACTGAAGAAACACTGAAAACTACATATATTAGGCTCATAGTGGCAAATACATGGCAAAAAAAAATGGGAGTTTAGAAGTACCACATTACAGGAAGCGACTCTTATAACATCATTATATCTCATGTAGTGACAATAAGCACAAACAAATCAGAAAACAACGAAAAGCACCGCTTAAATAGACACACATGAGCCATTCCAGATTATAGACAGTGCCAAGCCACTGTATATTTGCTTGTTAAATGGGGAACACCTATCTCTTACTATGAGTTAGTCGTATTATCTTGAGAATAAACAAAGTATCTATCTATCTATGTATCAATATATCTATCTTTCCATCTCTCTATTGGTCATGGTGAACAGAAGCTATTTTACAGCAACAGGAAGTAAACAGCCACCATAACAAGCTATGCTATACAATGTAGTGGCTGTGTAGTAGCCAAAAAGTGACGTCAATGTGGATGGCTCGCTTGCTCATTTTAAAGAAAGTGGAACCGGCGGCGTGTCTGCGGCCGGGAGACAAAGCTAGGCCGCCGTAGAAAGCCTGGTAATCGGAAGAAGAGGGCAGCGCGGCCGCCCCCTGCCTCCTGCGGGACAGAGCGTCCCAGGACACGGGGAGGTGGTGAGATAAGACCACGGAGGGAGAGGCACCATTCGGGGATAAAAGAGCTTCCACGGGAGCTCGCTTGCCGTGTCGGTCATTTTCCACCCACCATAAAGTCGCTGCCGAAGTTGTCCTCTCCCCTGTCGTCGTCCCTCTCGGTCATGGCTTTCACGCCCTGGATAAACTTTCTCAGGATGCCGGCTTGGTCCATCATGCTTGTGCCCCGCTCTCTATAAAGGTGTCCCGCTTCCTTAAAAATTATTTCCGTAAAGTAGCACGAGAGGCGGAAAAAAAGCAAGAAAAAAAAAAGACAAAAGGAAGCGGGGGGTTGGCGGAATAAATAAATAAAAATAATAATAAATATGCTTCACGGATCCTCCCAAGGAGTCATCGTCGGTTCACAAGCGTTCTTCTTCTCCCTTTTATATAATTTATCGCCCCATGTTGTTTCGCCTTCTTTCTTCTTTGCTGTTTTCACAATGCTGTACAGTAGTCCCGAGGAAAAAGGAGCAACGGCCGGGCTTTAACCACAACGTAGCATTTATAACCGTAGCATTACATAAGCAAACTCGGTTGTATATTTAATTTTCAAAAATGAAAAAAAATGAAGCAAAAAGACTTTAAAAAGAGACAGCGAGCCCCGGCCCAGTAAGTCTATGTACCCCTCCCTGTCTAGCTCGATTTCCACATTTACTGCTGCTCGTTACTTGCTACTGGGGAACATCCGGACTGAGCTAAACCAACCACAAAGCGCACATGCCTCTTCCAAGAGAATTCTGTCTGGTGATTAGTGGATGAAAAGACATTTTGAGAGCTCATTGGCGAAAAACATTGTCTCTCTGCAAAAAAAAACAAGGACGATTCTGATTGGATATTATTTCAGACTGTCGTTGAGACGCGGTATGTTACGTCATCGTTTTGAATTTTTACATTATTGCACGCGTATGAGAACATATTTCTTTCCACAAACAATAAACTGGTAACAAAACGTGATGAAATGTAGCTATAAAATAAAACGTTATTTTTTGTGCAAATGACAAATGTGCACACTTTAGAGGAGACAATTTATTTATCTATATGGCAAAGCAGATAAGTGAATGTTCCATTAAAAAAAAAATGTAAATGAAAGTGTAACTGTTCAAAAGTCTATGATCTTTTATGTGTTGAAAGGTGGAACTACAAGTAACCTTTTCCAAATTTCAGACAAACTAAGAGATTGCACCACACGGTGGCACTTCCGGGTCATTATTTGGGAAAATCTGTAACGTTTGCAACTACCGCAGAATGGCACATGGCCAGAGAGAGCCAATCACAAGCCTCGGTTTTAGAAGGCGGAAGCGAAAAAAAAAACTGAGCTTTTGTGGCTATTTTTCAAATGTTACTGAAATTGTAATCATGGAAATTTCCAAAAGCAACTGTAACTAAATCGCACATCTTTTCCCCAGTAATGTAATGGATTACAAATACATCGATTTTGCAATTAAATTACATATTCTTTTTACATGTAAGTAGTGACTCCCCAACACTGGAACCTAGCAAAATATTTATAAAGTTTTTTGCATGTAAAATGTTAATTGTCTAAAAACACATTGAATGTATGTAGTTTGTGATTCAGTGTGGTGAAGCGTGATTTAAAATAATCCATTTGCATATAGACAATTGCCATGTACGGTAACAATAACTGTTAACAGACTTTGACAGACGACAAAACAGGTGATCGAGAATAGACGAGGGAGCGGGTTAATCCCCCCGCGATCTGAAATCAGAAGCAAACGCTCAGATAATCCATGACGGGATTTTAATCTCCACCGCTAACAACGTGGGGATGCGTGGCTAGATATTACGTGAAGGCCAGAATGAAAAGGCAGATTAATGGGTCATACTGTAGATGCACTTTGGATTCAAACAGCTTCCAGAAATAACATGCAAAAGCATCACGCACACATTCTTTCTCTTTCTATTACTTACTACGTTGATTTGACAGTTAATATTTTTCTCTGCTCTGGACTGCGGCAACAATGGTGGAAGTTTCGAAAAGGGGACACAAACAGAAGACAAATTCGATCGCTTAATACACCGCTCTTCATCATTAAACCTCTTCCGCTGAAAACAAATGAGGAGTGTCTTTTGTTTTTCTTGTTCCTGACCTACCCGTGACAACAACAAAGTGTCTGTTCAGAATTTGGACTGAGGGAAGGGATGCTGTTACAGTGAACACAAACGCATTTCCACTTGTTATCCTCAATAAAAATGTTTTTCCTTCTGACACATGACATCATCAGAATGTAGTTTCTTTTCTGTGACTAACCCCCTCATGTTTCCTTCAAGAAAGTGGTCTTCTGAGTGCAACACCCGCTTCCTTCTCTTTACTGTATTTGACCTCGCAGTGGTGCTGAGGGGGCCCCACAACAGTTAGCTATGACAACATCCTACTGACATGGCTCCCAAACCATCCCCTCTTGACTTTCTCCCTTACACACACACACACATGCACACCCGGTCTTTCCCCTCCCATCCATCCTGCCCCTGTCTTTCTGGAATGTGGTGTTCAGAAGCAGCTGAGAGGAGGAATGTTGCTGTTACAAGCCCATACACAACCCCAAGGGGTTCGAGGGAGGCGCCAGCACGCACGCACACACAAATGCACATATGCATTACCTTTCCTGTGAACCCGAACCCATTTGTGGTATTTGTAAACACGAGTGCCGCCGGTGGTAACAATTCCGAGGGCAAATGACTGACAGAACCGACTTCAGCGTTGAAGTAATGTTGTGAAATATGACTTGGAGGAGAACACAGGTACGAATTCCCTCCACAGACCTTTTCGTTGTCTGTGTAAACAATTTGCATCAGGGTACTACTTCCGGGTGGCAGCGAGCGAGTATGTCTAACCTGAACTAAACCCATCATTCAAGGCTATTATACCCCGTTTTTTCAATCGCGCTGCCTTGGTCAAATGACACGCAAGTGTTTATTTTCTAGTGGAAGGCTCAGCATTGGTTCAGTTCCCACTCAGTAAGAGTGTGAGTGTCAATGGTCGTCTCTCGCTATGTGTGTCCTGCGACCAGATCAGGGTGTAGTCTGGCTTTCACGTGAAGAAGTCAGCTAGAATCGGCTTTAGCTCCTCGTAAACCCTGAACAGGTTAAGTAGTGTAGAAAATGGATGGATGCACAATTCTGAACACAGTTATAGTAATCAAGGTGTGCACACTTGTGCAACCACATTTTCTCTTTTTAAACTTCCCCTCTCTTAAATGTTTATTTTTTTCTCAATTGAGTTGAAGGTCACATTATTGGTGGAAAAAGTTTTGAAATGATTTATCTTGGTGAGGATAAGCAGGACAGAAAATGAATGGATGGAAACACCTTGGATTTGAACAGGGGTGTGTAGACTTTTTTTTTTGATATTTTTTTTTAACATCCGCTTGTCGTACTGGTTCAAATTCTTCGGTTATGGGGTGACGGCTCTGTCTCATGCAAATGCAGAGTACGGTTTTCCTCATCATGATGACTGGAGCTATATTTGGCAACTTTTCAGAGCTCCGTCGTAACTATTTATTCAAAAGCAATAAATCTACAGCTCCAGAACACAACTGTTAAATATTGGCATGGAAAACATTAAATGGATTGACACTGACGGACACTGCACTGAAGAATTTTATTTTTTAAAATAACAGTATTATATTGTATATTGATATTTCTTCATTTTAAGACGCGTTTCATGCATTCATGGCGATCCTTTTTTTTTTCCAGTCACAGTGCTTTTATTATTTTTTTTAATCAGAGTTTAGTTTCAACTTCATAAATTTCTATATGATATGATATTGACAGCATTTTGGCATGGAGGGGAGGGGCTATGCGCAAGTGAACCGCTTTCATGTTTTGAGAAGGAAGTAGAGCGCCCTCTGCTGTCGGCCACCATTACATGTACAGCCCAAAAACATTTGCATTTGGCTTTGTAGAAAAAGCCTTATCGACGCCAAAACATGTATTTGTGCTGAAACAGACTTTATAAAAAAATATACAGACATTAAAAATACAATATTATACGAAGATATTGTTTATGAGTTTTGCATTGTCAGTCTTCAGATTATTGCTTCATGTCCATCTTTTGTCAGTGAAAGTGCTTTTTTATTATTATAGAGTGCTCCAAAGTTGAAAACTGAAGGCTGAAAAAAAGAAAAAAAATGTTACAGAAAAAAATTTTCATCGCAATCTTTTGTAGTGGCTACACTTGTTTTGGTGTGAATATTTTTTTTTTTTTTTTTTCAATGGCAAAACATGACAGCGTGCCTATAGAAAAGCAAGCATTCACACTTGCCTTCACACCGAAGGATAATTCAGACTTTTGAGTCTTCACTTAACCTAAGACTTCATTTCACTCACTCGCCAGGGTAAACTAAAACTCAACGAACAAAACTAAAACTAAACTAAATCAACCGATTCAAGTGAAATGCAGGGAATGGCTATTATTGCTTCAGTTTGATAAAGAAAATGAAAATATCATAGTTGTATAGTTCTGCTGGATTTACATGTTTCAAGTAGTATCAGTCATTGTCAGAAAAGTAAAAATCCTCTTCTTCCCCACTGTCAGACAACGCGGCAGCTTTCTCTGGAAACATTTCCCAAACGGCCAAAGAATCGTTTCCTGAGGGGGAAAAAGAGGTTCAAGGTGGACGAATACTTTTCTTATTCTTTAGGGCTGAAAGAAGCTATAAAGCATTTCACATGTAGTAGTAACTTGTTTGTGTGTATAAAAGCAGTTGTCTGTCTTTCAACTACTACAAATTGAAAGCACTTTCCACACATTTCATATAAAATCTAAATTATTTCTTGAATTCATACCATTAAACGAGTTGGTATTATGTTAGAAGCTAATGACATTTTCATTGTTTAAAAAAAAAAAAAAAAAAAAAATTAAAAGAAAACTAATTTTATGTACACCTACATCCAGCCAATATATATATATATATATATATATATATATTTTTTTTTTTAATTTATTCTCTTCAGGTCTTTTTATTTCTCTCTCTTTTAGAAATGTTTTTTTTTTTAAATATATTTTTATATGCTATTTGTTGTCATTGTATTATTTGCTTCCTAGATGAAGTTGACGGGAAAGATTTTCACGCAATCCGCTCCGCCATGGGTACCTTGCACACGACACCGACCTGGGTTTTCAAATTGTCCCTTTGTTCGTTTGACTGATGGTGAGGCCACGGAGTTCTGAAAGGGATGTTAAAAACAAAAGTCGTAAGCAACCTGCTTCTTAAAACTGACTGAGCATTAAGCACCAGGATGTAACGAGTACCTTCGCCGGAACTGGTTTGCGGCCTCTGACCCGATTTTCTTTTATCAGTTGCTGGAGTTGAAAAACATACTTCTCCTCGTCGTTCCTTGAAATAGGGAAAAGGAAAAATCGAATTAGTCCGCAGAACAGACAAAGTCAAGGACCTATCTTGAAGGACACCAATCTAGGATCCTAATAGTGTATTACCTCAACAAATTATGGTTGGACAGGAATAGCAGTTTAAATTTATGTGACATTACAGTGACCGACTTTTCAAAACTGATGGACACTAGACGAATACAATGGTTTAATCATTTTTATTAAAGCGGACATACAATGGGAAATTGACTTCTTCTTGTTTTTATACAACCAGTTGGGTCCCTGGAGCACCAGCTTAACCTCGAAGTGCGAATTTATTGAAAAATAGTCGCTATTAGTGGGTGGAAACAGTTAATATTGACAATGCTTTTCTGAGTTGTGTGGACAGAACCTGTTTGGAGAATCCACTATTCCAGGACTGGTGTAGAGACACTTCACTGGAGAGAAATGTGGTGAAACAGGTGTCAGGGGCTCCAGGTTGGCCATTATGAAGTCCTGGTCTCCAGACGAACTCATGGACGAGATCTACTCGTCGTGATGGGAAGGAAGATGGGGGTTAGCTCATCTCTAATCTAATTCCGTCCATCTCTGCCAGCGAGGTAAACTGTAGTGACGTGAAGAACAATTAAATGCGCTTCCACTAGATGGCGTAAGGTACAATTAACCTGTGCGTCCACCCTTGCCCTTCATACAACAGAATTCTAATCGTTAAAATCAATTATCATCATTTCAGCACAGTGTCTACTTTATGTGACATTGTTGTATGGTGTGTGCTGTGAGATCTTTCTAAAATATATGATAATGCACATGCGCCTTGGCTCAATTACGGTTGGCTAGAGACCAGACTCATTGCAAAAAAAGAAGGAAGCGACGCCCACCTCAAAGCAATTTCTCTGTGCTGCGCTGAAGGCGTCATTCATGTTCTCTCTGGGCACGGCCTCCTGGAACTGACGCACCTGCTGCTTTCTCTTGAAGGTTCTCGTGCCCGCCGATATGACGGGAAGGTCTGGAACAGAAGTAGTCCGAAAAGAAAAATGGGCATTCACCAGAGTTTGTACTCAATTACAGCATTCTGTGATAAGTAATTCTATGACCTTGTAGTGGACTGGCAGTTTACGACAAATTAATAACTAAATATTTATGACCTCGTAAGATCCTTGACAGTCCTCGACGGAGCTGTTATTTTTATGGTCGTAATATAGCGACTTTATTCTAGTGAAATTGCTACTTTTTCCCCAGCCGGGTATGGCTCCGATACCGCTTTGTACACTCTCGTCCCACAAGGACAATGAACGCTTGTGATTAGCTCTTTCTGGTCATGTGCCATTTGTGCCGCCGTCTCAAACATATTTTTCCAAAAACAGAATGTGCAATCTATTAGTTTGTCTGAGATTTGGAAAAGGCTGACATCCAGTTAGTAGTTACACTTTGGAACCCATGATAGAACATTGCTTTTTGAATTGTTTCATCTTTATAATTCTGGACTTTTTTTTTTTTAAATGGAACATTCAATTATATATGGTTTGTCATATAAAGTGATATTGTCTAAATTGTGCATATTGTTCAAAGGGGCAAAATGGTGTCATGCTTTCCACTGCACACATAAAAATGCATAGACAAAACATTTATCATGATGTATTTATATTTCCTTTTTTGCTATCAGTTTATTACTTGTGTGAAGCACAAATATGCGCTGAATTCCTAAAATTACCATCTATTGTTTTAATACACTTGTTTTAGAGGGAAAATCAAAGAGTCTTGTTGATGCATTTATTCAAAATTAAGAAATGTCATCAAATGTAAAAAGCGATATGACCTTGAGAAATAAATTGTAACGGGGTAGTTTTACCCAACTGAATTTCCGAAGATATCTTCCAAACGCTGCTTTTCATTACCTGTGGCTTTTGGCGCTTCTCCCTTTTTGTTTTGTTTTTTCCGGCTGCTCTTCACAGGAGTGCGGAAGTCCTGCAAAGCCGGGTCCCGGTCGTGGCACTCCTGCGCAGAGCGCGTGCCAACCATCGTGGCCACCTTTGTCCAGTAGAATGGCATGTGCAAGGGATACCTGGAAAGAGCCCTGGCATAGAGCAGTACATGGGCACAGATGTGAGTTGCGGCTAAAGAATTTTACGCGGGTCAGTAGTTCAAACATCCTGTTTGATGCCTCAAAGCCAGTGAATTACTATTGATCAATTGTTAGGGGTCGCCTTAGTCTCGTGATGGCAAAATGTGAACAGCGAAGCAGAAAGATAAGAGAAATGTGTATTTTAGATTCATCCGAAACTTCCAAGCCAACGTTTTGTGAGTAGTGTACGAGGTGTGTCAGAAAAGCTCGAGCACTGGTGACACAAAAGCTATCAAACCCAAACTAGGAAGGACTAATTGTCTCCTTCAAAGTAATCCCCCTTGAGCACTTTCCCAGCTTTCTGTGCCACGCCTTTAATATATCTTCAGTGACAACAGTCCTGGAACGTCTCGGAAACACCCCGTGTGTACCTTGGCTTAATAAAGGTTAAGAAACACTGAGACTTACTGCTGTAGTTTTGCCAGCTCCTCCCGTGTCCACTCGCCTTCGTCTTGGTCTTGAGGGGACGCGGCGCATCCTCGACTGGATTTCTCCTGAGACTGCTTCAACTTCGTGTTAGCCTTTGCATGCATCAATGGTTCGCGGCTCTTGGTTTGAAGCTTCCCGCCTTGCTGCATGGGCCTCCTTTCGTCCTGTTTATTCCTCTTTGTAGAAGAGACCGCCTCCGCCTCCTCCTCCTCCAGTGAGTTGGACTCCGCTAAGTTGTCATTAACAGCAGAAAACTGAGAAGTGCGTTTTCTCCCTGATGTCTTTAATCGAGGCGCATTGAGCACCTTCTTTTTGGGCTCCTGCACAGATCGTTTTTGGGCTTTTCTTTGAGATGGCATAGTTTTCTCATTGGACGCTGCTTCAGATTCAGATAATTTGTCATTAACAGCGTAAAATTGAGTGGGAGTACGTTTTCTCCCTGACCTCTTCAATGGAGGAGCGTTGCACACCTTCATTTTGGTTTTCGTTTTGGGTTTACTTTGAGATGATAGGGCGTTCTCCTTGTCTTGACTTTTCATCAGAGCTGGCGCTGTGGTGGCTTCGCCTCTTCGCTGCTGCTTTGGTTGAAACAGAAGAATGCTCTTCAGGCTGACCTTCAACTTGACTACGTTTTCGGTACGCCGTCTTGATTTTTCTCAGCGGCGCTGGCTGAACGCTCTCTCTGGTGGACTCATGTTGTTTACGACCTGGAATCATAGAGTTGGTTGACAATTCAAAGATTCATTGCAGTATTTTATACTATTTTTCAAAGGACTGGACAATCTCCTCCTAAATTATACGACCGTTCATATGTGGCTATACAGTGAAGCGATACGTTCCAGACCCACTCGTGATTGTTGAAAACGCACGAGGAACATTTTTGTAATAGTCCTACCCCGCCCAACTACATAAAACACACCTAAAAGTATTAAAAGAGAGTGTTTTTAAACACATTGTAAACATAATTGAACACAATCAAAATGGTAAGTATAAAATGTAGAGAAAATATTGAAAGTACTGTAGTATGTGTGTTAGATATGTGACTTTAAGAGGCGGGGCCTGGTGTCGTGGGGTGATGACGTCAGCGAGCTGAGGGGATAGGGAGTCTGCCTGTGAGTGTCTTGGCGTGAGCTGTGACCGACAGCAGCTTCTGCATGTGTGCTCATTGTGTTTGTGTTTTACTGTCCTCCCGGCGTTCAATCAACAACTGAAAAGCGCATCACCGATTCAGGCTCTCCTTTCCCACATGCAAGGACATTACAGTCAGTAAGTATATAGTGAACGGTGGGCCCCCGCTATTCATGGGGGATAGGGACCGGCACGCGAATAGCTAAAATCAGCGGATAATTTATTCCCATTATTATTGCATTAGAATTTTTTTAAACCCCAGAAATTATTGAAGAAGATTCTACAAAAATGTTTTTTTTTTTTTTTCTTTTTTTTTTTTAAATCAGTGAATAGATGAATTTGCAGGTTCTGAACGTGATGCGTTGGGGTTGTGGTTGGTGAACTGTGATTTAACGGTGTAACACTTGGCAGCAGTCAGGATCAGGAAAACTCGCATTTACCATTTATCACAGAGCAGAAAAGCCTGGGGATTTTTTCGAAACTTCTCCTGAGACACTTCTGGAGCAACATTCAGCAGAGAGTCAAAAAATAAAAAATAATGTGTCAAGCAATGTAAAAATAATGCAAAATAATATTTTTTTTACACAATAATAATCCTTAAGATTCATTCTAATTCTGTTTCTCATTTCATTCATACTGAATATATATATATATATATATATATATATAATATTTTGTAACGCAACGCTGCAAATTAAGAGATGCCCAACTGATTTTCACTGTTCCTGTGACAGTGACAATAAAGTTCAATTCTACTCAAGTAATGTAACTTTGTTTATTTATCCATAGCAGCGATGGGCAGAACAATTAAATGTTCTTTCACGAGAACCAAATTTGCTTGACCATAAACAAGAATTTATCACTGTGGTTGAGCTATTTTAATGTCTATGTTATCTTGATAACTAGGTCACACATTAAGTTATCTAATTACTCTTACTGCTTGTGCGGACACACCTGATTTCGGACATGACCAGAGCAGTTGTTACTTGACGCTAATAGATGGCAAAGTTGGAGCCTGAACGGTTAACGGTTGCTGGTTTCGCCGTTGTCATGGTGACCAGCTCGCCACGAGTATCTGTGTGTTTACCGGTAGGTTCCAAAGGTCTACACCAGCATCAATTCTATTATTTTTAGATCACTTTGCTGGCGTTTATGTTTATACCCGTTAAACGTAAGGCTGTAAGAGTATCTAGCGGTGGTTACACCGTATGTTGTTTCGTCACGGGTGTTTCTGGCTGACGAAACGATTCTACAAGGTAGCTATAACATTAACAAGGATTAAACAAAAGATTGTTAAAACATTAAAGAAGTTCCATTACCGCATTTGTCCAAGCCCCGTCCATGGTCAAGACGGTCTGTATCCAAGCAGGTGGCAATTCTAACGTCAAGTGTTTGGTGCTCAAAACGAAGGTGCTGATTGGCCGAAGAGGAGCTCGTGAGATGATGTCATTTCATGGAGACGTCCGACTAAGAAGGGCGTCACGCCATTGTCACGTGTCACAAATGAACTGTCTGCGTGGCTAAATTATTACTGTCGCCACAAATGTCCACTTTATGCTTTATATTTCAAATGGGATTACATTAAAGTCAAACCTTGTTGCTTATGTATTAGGTTCAATGCAAAAGCAGCGTATAACCAACAGAGCGCTTTTGTATTCTTTATGTGGCCCAAATTCAGTTTTTGATTGCACAGATAGACTTCCATGCAATACCACCTCAACTTATGGAAACTTTTAGATTTTTTTCCGGTTATCATAGTCTTTTGTGACAAAACCTGACCGCCCCCCCCCCCTCATTTCAGTCGGTTGAAATTGTGACAAAACACCAACTTTTTAAATAAAGTAACGTGCACACAACTTTGCAGAGGATACAAAACCATTGTAGGTCTAGGGCCAGACTGTATTCGATTTTTTGTTGTTGTTTGTTTTAAACGACACACGGTCCAGGTCATTCGTGGGAATTGTGGATGGCGAAAAATAGTAGATAATAAAATAATCTTGTTATTTTATCTTATCATTTATAATTAGCTCAATTGCAATTTATTAAACAATTATTTAATTAAATAAAACAACAACAACTAATACTTCCGGGATTTGTGCTCATCTGACTTGTGAGTGACGTGAATTTCAACCACATTTGTCCACCAGGGGGTAGGATCCGCCTATTGATTGCATCGCATTGGCAATCGCCAAAAAAAAAAAGAAAAAAAAAAAAAAAAGCTTACATCTCGGAGAAAAAAACCAAAATCTATTTTCCACCTATGTGAAGCTAAAATATCTAAATTCAAACGCATTTCTGCAGTTAGTCTCAAAACAAGACAACCCGACAGCACTGTTAGGATGCTGTAACACAAATAAGGAGAGATGTGATGGATTAAGTGCTAAATTGTGACCAAAATGTAGGAATTTGGAACCTCTCAGTATGATGCAGTGCAGCTGAACCACCACAATCCAGCCATCCATTTTCCGTAGCGCTTATCCTCCTCACTAGGGTCGTGGGCGTGCTGGAGTCTATCCCAGCTATCTTGGGGCGAGAGGCGGGTTACACCCTGAACTGGTCGCCAGCCAATCGCAGGGCAGATATAAACAAACATTCACGCGCACGGGCAATTTAGAGTCTTCAATTAACCTACCGTGCATGTTTTTGGAATTGTCCCACGCAGGCACGGGGGGAACATGCAAACTCCACACAGACGAGGCCGGATTTGAACCCGTGTCTTCAGAACTAGGAGGTGGATGTGCTAAAACCAGTCGTCCACCGTGCCGCTACCAGCATAATATTAAACATATTATGCAATGAATACCTCTCTCACCGTGTCAGTCAACGTTGAGCACTTTTATTGGTTGCCATTACAGCGTGTAGGTGTCCCTAATGGAGTGCTACAAGGTGTGTTTGTTTGGATCAAAGCATATTTTCCTCGCCCTGGTTTTCCCGTATGCAATAAGCCTTCCTGCGTGGTGATGTCATCTGTTTTGACTTGACAGGCCCGCCGCGGTGCAGGAGAAGCCAGTTAAGACCTGCCCGAACTCAGATGGAATCCGAATCCCCCTTGTCCTCATCCTCTCCATGTCACGCCAATTTCACGTCTGACGCCTCATGAGCCCCCCAGGAAGTGGACGACATTCAGTCACTTTGACACCCCCAACCCACCACCACGACTGAATGAGGGGATTACATGGAAATTAACATTTCCTGCTACTGCGCAGGTCATTCTCCGGACACCTGACCCATTCCTGCAGGAATGTTTTAACAAGACCGTTCTGGATTTCCCGACTGGAGGATTCTCGGAATGTGGCAAGTTCTTGAGAAGAGGGAGGGAGCCATCTGGTCCATAGCTGTTGCAACAGGTAACCAAACTTATACTGTACACCCCCCTTAACAATGAGCTGTTTGAAGACTGACACAAAGGGACCGCAGGTCATGATCTACTGTACATAAGGGGCTCGCAAATATTTTGGGCCCAAAAATGTCAGAATCAGAATCCTTACGCCAATTCAGCAATACAATTCTCTTTATTAAAACAAGTAACCCAAAAAATGGTGGTGTTTTTCAAGGCCTGTAATGGATTCATGGCATTTCAATACATTTCAAGGGCGGACATTTATTTTTGAGGTATTACCCCGGTCACGGAACAAATCAAACTTTTCAGCGGACCCCCGCGTATTTACGGCGCAGCAATCGCAAATTCAAATAGGCTTCACAGCAGGCTTTGGCGGCATCTTGGTGCCAAGGAACTGCGTTGAAGTGAGTTGAGGAGCTTAATGTCGTGCTTTGCCGCCATCTTGTGGCATCTACATGTAAGTCATTCAGAAGTTGACTTGCTGGTGTGTTTTGGATCGTTGTCCTGCTGCGCTTCAGTTCGAGGTCACAAACGGATGGCCGAACATTCCCCTTTTCTGGTAAAGAGCTGAATTCATGGTTCTACCAATCATAGCAAGTCATCCAGGGCCTGAACTGGCAAACCAGCCCCAGCGCATCACAGTTTGTCTGATTGTTGGTGCATGTGATGTTCTTTTTCTGAAAAAAAAAGAAGACACACATCTTCCAAAAAGTTCAACCTTTTTCGTTAGTCCATAGAATTTTCTCCCAAAAGTATCATTCAGATGATGTTTTTTGTTTTGCAAAAGACAAGACTATTTCTTTATAGTCAGCAATGGTTTTCACCTTGGAACTCTGCCATGGATGCCACTTTTGACCAGTCTCTTTCCTTATTTGAGGACTGAAAATCAAAAGCTACCATTTAAAAAACATATTTTATGTTTACTTGGGTTATATTTGTCTTATATTTAGGTTTGTTTGACAATCATCAACATTACAGTGGGGAAACGCCGCAAAAAAAAAAAAAAAAAGAATTTGAGTAGGGGCCAAAAACATTTTCACAGCACGGTACATCATCCTACCAAGCAACAGTTCCAAAACAGACACGTAAACAAAGCCGCCATAGTCACCTGGAGAAAGCCACGTCTCATCCCAGTTGCAGCACAGCATATTTCTGTCTGCATGAGCACGTCGGACGGGAAGCCTACACGAAGTGAGAAAACGGAGACGGCGAGAGAAGAAGGCGTGAGTCAGCAGAGTGACTAATAACGTGTGAGTCTGCGTTGGTTAAATTAGCTCATGTTACGTGGCGCAATAACAGATGGAAGAAGAGATGGGATCTAGATAGTGGAAGTGAGACAGACTTCAGCACCATGATGAAATAACATCTTTTTACAATCCTATTATAACCAATCTAATAGGGGTGGGATGTAATATCGAAATGTCCATATTTCTTGTGTAAACGTCCAGGCACGGGCAAGAATCAATATCACTGAAGGTGCTGCTCCTCAAAAATAAATATGATCAGATTTGAACCTTGTAAGTAATAATAAAAGTGGTAAAAATGTATTTGTGTGTTCATTTATTTATTTTATTGTCATTTTGCATATATGTTTTGGAATGTTAGGAAATACATTGGGTTCATTTTAATGTATGTATATATGTTTTTACTTACCAAATAGATATGTAATTACATATTTTATTTCATGTCTAAATTATTTATGTTGATTGTGGACAAAACAAATTTATTTATTTATTGACTATTTATATATTGTTCCACAATTTTATTTATTTAATTTAATGCACCCAATTGTATGTTCATTTATGTATGTTACTGTTGATATTACATTATATTTTTTGGTTTTATGAAATACCTTCGATACTGTAAAACAGACAGGTTTTACTGCTTGCTTACGTTATATATACACTTTTCAAATCAATTTGTTTCTTCAGCTACGTACATGCTTCAATTTTCAACCCATTTTATTCAAAAGGTTTTTAATTCATTACTTTGTATTTGATAAAATACATGAAATCTATTTTAAAGTGTATTTATCTTATACTTAAATTACGCTTACATTTAATGTGGAGGAAACTGACAGGTTTATACTGATTTTTTCATGCATCGATGTCAACTCCAACCAATTTTATTTCTTTTGTTTTATTATTGTTACATTTATATTTCTTTATTTGATCACATATAGTCAATAGATTTTAATATACATCTATTTTATATTTGAATTATTTCTACATTTAATGTAGACAAAACAGACTACAACCTATTTTATTTATTAAGTTATGAATGGAGTTTTTGTTACATTACATGATCATGTCATATGCACACATGGTTCTATTTTGAGTTTCTTCCTTCTTCAACTAATATAAATATTGTGACCTATCATCAGCTGGTTTTCTTCACTGCTATTGTTGACCGACTATTGTGAGTAAGACCTCCTGCAACCACTGAGCTTGCCTTTTATTGACACCGGCCTGTCTTAGCCATCACATTGGCCTGCCTTCTGCTTAGTAAAACGCTTTAGAATCCACATTGTATCCATTAACAGACAGTGGCGGGCTCTTCTCTCAAGACTTTGTGGTAGTTTCCAGTAAATCTCATCTGCGGACCACATGCTTCGGAGGGGTGAGGATGAGGACACCGACGGACGGGGGTTACTGAGGAAACCCAGAAGCATGCTGGGAAACAAAGTGCTCTGTTAGTCCTTTAATCTCCATTCAGGAACTTTTTTTTTTATAAACTTGAACCAACCAGAACACTTTGCCCTCTCCCCCCTGGCATCAGGAATGATTCTCCTGCTTGTTTCCCATGGCTGTCCTTCAACAACAATCCTCTTTGTTCCATTGTAAGGCGGGCGGGAGAGAGAGCGCAATAATCACAGGAGGCGAGGTGCACGGAGGCTAAACTGTGAGCCAGATGTGGCACCGCACGCTTTTTTGTTGTTGTTTTTTTTTGTGCTCAGCTGTCAGCAGGCCTGCGTTGCCTCTGATGTTCGGGCGCTCCTTCAATTTGCTGCCCTTGATGCGGTCAAGCTCGTTTCGGCTCACTCTACAGCTGGAAACGCAGCTAAACAAGTCGGAAAGTGTGCAGAGTATCTGAAATGGGAGCCAAATCCACATTTTCCCAGTTACAGTCCACTCGCAGCGGGGCCAAATGGAAGAAGTGACCCACCAAATCCAGCAGAGCACATATAGACAAATAACCTACCCATCCATTTTTTTTTTTTTTTTTTTTTTTTTTTAAACCGCTTGTCCTCATTAGCCCCGCGGGTGGGCTGGGTTGTATCCCAGCTGACTTTGGGGTGAGAGGCAGGGTATACTGCTTGCCAGCCAATCGCAGGGCACATATAGACAAATAACTACTCAAGCAATATTCACCGCGATGCACAATTCACAGTCTTGTTCTCTTGTTCTTAAAAGTCCAGCATTCTGACCTACTTCCATCATTTTTGGGATGAATAGGCATTATTCTGTATTGTTGACCCCATTTAGCACCTGCAGGAGTGAGGCGCCATCGCATCAAAAGCATTTTTTGACCTCACCGACAGGCATGGCGCCAACACCCCCCTCCCCACACACACACACTCTCGCTCCCCTTCAACCGGCTGCAAAGCAGACGCACGTGTTTTGCTTCCCCACGTAGTCGCCACTCGCTGCCATGGCGCTCGGGCCTTGTTGATACCGGAGGGCGTAAACACACAAGGAGTGGGACGGAGGTGGTGGTCTGAAGGGGATTCTGTGGGTGGAATCGGGGAAATACGGTGCATACACACACGCAGCCTCAGTGAGGAAACGGGCGACGGGCATCAGAGGGGATTAGTGTTGCTGGAAGGACACGTGTTCGATTTTCCAGTGCATTTGTGGACAGTAAAGCAAAAATCTTGTGTCATCTCATGAGTATGCAGGGTTGTCACTACAATAACATGAACAGTCATGTAAAAATGTTCGTCAAAAAATGAACTAGCCGGTTACTTACACCTGAATTAACAATAACAAGAGCTACTGTAGGTTCAAACTATAAACTATTATTTGACTAAATGTTCCTTTTTTGTTTTAAACAACAATGCTTCATTCCCTGTCGGGTTCAACGACTCACATTTTGAACCGAGTCTCAGTCAAAATCAATAGCTGGGACCAATATTCATGGGATCTTCAAGAAAGAACATAAGGAAAAACATTAGCGGCTGAAATGCTGAAAAAGTAGGAATGGTCATCATCATCATTCAAAATCCAGATGATTCTTGTATTGGGGCGGCTGGGCAAGTAGCAAAAACACAAAAACAATGGATCATATGGATAATGTTTGTCGCCACCATTTGAGGCTTCTGCCCCTTCTTGGTGTGAGGTATTTACATACCGACATGTACAGGAAGTACACTTGTCTGTTGTTGTCTTCGTGGTCCATTCAAGTGCAACTTTCTGGATCACCGAGGGCCAAAATGAGCTGAGGGTAGGACTTAAAAATAGAAGGCGCTGGAAATTAAGACATGCGTCCTGGCACGACAGCCGATGAGTGGGATGCAAATAACACGTGCGCATGTAACTATCACTCTCCGCATTGTATTTTGCGGTAATCTGTTGTTGTTATTGTTTGCTTAATATAGCCTTAAATTGCAGACCGGCATTTTTTTTTCTTTCACGCCCCTGCATTGGACTGGCTTGCTCACTTGCTCGGGTCATCATCTTCCCTGAGTCCTCTTTTATTTGATAGTGCCGTTCAGTGGGCATCTGGCTGCGACATAATAAGAGAGAACATGAGACTGTTGTGATGCTTGAAAAACCACACAGGCCCTGAAGGGAGCAAAAAAAGGGGCCCGTCAGGGTAACGACAACAAAAACACGCATCAATTCCACGTGTGCCCTTGTTACCGTAGCTGATATGAAATGAATGGTCTGAGTGTCATTTTCTGCTCTCATTTCTGAACTCATTTCCGGGCTACTACCAGTTCATTGGGTTTTCGTTTTTCCTGGATGAAAGCGTTTACCACCACCACTGAGGCTACTTTGGGTCACCTCCTTTATTTATTTTGGTGTGTGATCCAATAAATTCACACCCCCTCCAAATGTTTTATAATTGTTTAGATTAAAAATGATGATGCCAAAGCTGTTTGCATACTCGCAGATTTTTTGAGGGAACCTATCCTCTGTTATTCACTGAAAATTTTACCTATTCACTGGTTTTGTGCTCAGGCCAAATCCGTGTCTCATATAAAAGTGTTACTTTGGCACCATCTGGTGGCATCTTGGTGCCAAGGACCTATGTTGAACTGAGGGGAGAAGCTTTATTTCGTCAAGCCATAGCTGTCTCTAATAGAAAAAAAAAAAGTACTTTGACGCCATCTTGCGGCACCGATACATAATTACAAACCTCAACTACTCGTGGAGTTTAGATATTTTTGTGGCGGGGCTCGCTCCTCTGCAAATAGTTTCACTGTACTTTTGCACTCACTCTTACAACGTTACCCTTAAAAATCAATGGCCAATGGCTTATAGATGAATTCATTTCCCCCCCAAAAAAGCTCCACAAGTGCGGGTGTTGTGACTTCTTCTTTGCTTCGGTGCCATCTTGTGGTATCCATAGGCAATTACGAACGTTTTTGGGGTCGGGCGTCAGGTACTCACAGAATTTTTGATATTCGCGGCAGGGGTCGGTCCCAACCCCCTACGAAGAGCGGAAAGTTCATTGTACTGCTTTCTAATTAGAGAGGGCTTTTACACCATCTTGTGACATTTTCGAGCACTTCAGAAAGAGCACAAAAACGCAAATAGGAGTTTTTCCACTGGCTCGCTGGGGGTACGTTCCACGAAAAAAGAAAACAATTTGTGAATAGTGGACCGTGAATATTCAGGGGATTACTGTCCAATAAAAGGTGAACCTGATACGAGTGGACATTTTGTGTGTTGCTGGAGTTTACATTCAGACAAACAGTGATGAGGGATGCTGGCTCAGCGCATAAGCCACAGCGCCTCGCCTGTCTGTCCGCTCAGCACTTTTTGGACATCCTGTATATCTGGCCAATCACATGCCACTCATTCCACATTGGCACGCGCCGTTCAACCGATTGTGCTGTATAAGTGATAATGCATTTATCAATTATACACTCACTGTCCACTTCATTAGGTACATCTAATGAGCTCCAACAAAAGAACTACAGGTCCATCTGACTAAATTAAAATAGAGTGGGAAAACTTCATTTATTTCACCAGTTGAATTTACAAAGTGAAACGTTAAATGTGTATTTCAGTAATATTTTGCGTTATATTGAAATTATTTCTAATTTTAATGTACATAAAATGAGTTTTACTCCTAAATTATTTGTAAATGTATTTCGCTTATTCAGTTTAACTGGTTTATAAAGATTTACTACATACAGAGTGGAATATTTCATGACTTTCCATCCATTTTCTATACTGCTTTTTAATTTTTTATCATTTTGATTATAGCCAACAAAATCCTCAAATCTCAAGTAGTCAGAAGAATATTACATCCTTCTGAATGATATTTTTCTGTTTAATGAATCTGTATTATCTATGAGTTTCGCTTTTTGATTTCACTGAAATTATTGAGCTTTTCTAAGATATTATATTTCAGAGGTGGGCAAAGTACAGCTCACTTAATTATTGGATCTGGCCCATCTAGTACTGTAATATTTGTTGTATTAATTTAGCTTTAGCTTTTCCCTAAAAATTGGGTATTTGAAATTGATGTTCATATTGAGTGCAGTGTGTGAGCTGGGCGGTGGCCGAAGGCGGGGACCTTGGCGATCCGATCCCCGGCGACAGAAGCTGGCTCTAGGGACGTGGAATGTCACCTCTCTGGCAGGGAAGGAGCCCGAGCTGGTGTGTGAGGTCGAGAAGTTCCGAGTAGATATAGTCGGACTCGCCTCCACGCACAGCTTGGGCTCTGGTACCGGTCCTCTCGAGAGGGGTTGGACTCTCTTCCACTCTGGAGTTGCCCACGGTGAGAGGCGCCGAGCAGGCGTGGGTATACTTATTGCCCCCCGGTGGACGAGAGTGTAGCCTCCCTCCGCCTTCGGGTGGGGGGACGGGTCCTGACTGTTGTTTGTGCCTATGCGCCAAACAGCAGTTCAGAGTACCCACCCTTTTTGGAGTCCTTGGAGGGGGTGCTGGAGAGCGCTCCCGCTGGGGACTCCATTGTTCTGTTGGGGGACTTCAATGCTCACGTGGGCAATGACAGTGAGACCTGGAAGGGCGTGATTGGGAGGAACGGCCCCCCCGATCAGAACCCGAGCGGTGTTCTGTTATTGGACTTCTGTGCTCGTCGTGGATTGTCCATAACGAACACCATGTTCAAGCATAAAGGTGTCCACACGTGCACTTGGCACCAGGACACCCAAGGTCGCAGTTCGATGATCGACTTTGTGGTCGTGTCACTTGCGGCCACATGTCTTGGACACTCGGGTGAAGAGAGGGGCGGAGCTGTCAACTGATCCCCACCTGGTGGTGAGTTGGCTCCGATGGTGGGGGAAGATGCCGGTCCGACGTGGCAGGCCCAAACGTATTGTGAGGGTCTGCTGGGAACGTCTGGCAGAATCCCCTGTCAGAAGGAGTTTCAACTCCCACCTCCGACAGAACTTTGCTCATGTTCCGGGAGAGGCTGGGGACATCGAGTCCGAGTGGACCATGTTCCACGCCTCCATTGCTGAGGCGGCCGACCGGAGCTGTGTCCGTAAGGTGGTCGTTGGCGGCAATCCCCGAACCCGTTGGTGGACACCAACGGTGAGGGATGCCGTCAAGCTGAAGAAGGAGTCCTATTGGGCCTTTTTGGCCTGTGGGACTCCTGAGGCAGCTGATGGGTACCGGCTGGCCAAGCGGAATGCAGCTCTGGTGGTCGCTGAAGCAAAAACTCGGGTATGCGAGGAGTTCGGTGAGGCCATGGAGAAAGACTTCCGGACGGCTTCGAGAAAATTCTGGTCCACCATCCGACGTCTCAGGAGAGGAAGGCAGTGCACCACCAACACTGTGTAGAGTGGGCATGGGGCGCTGCTGACCTCGACTCGGGACGTTGTGAGTCGGTGGGGAGAATACTTCGAAGACCTCCTCAATTCCACCGACACGCCTTCCCATGAGGAAGCAGAGTGTGGGTTCTCTGAGGCGGGCTCTCCTATCTCTGGAGTTGAGGTCACCGAGGTGGTTAAAAAGCTCCTCGGTGGCAGGGCCCCGGGGGTGGATGAGATTCGCCCGGAGTTCCTAAAGGCTCTGGATGTTGTGGGGCTGCCCTGGTTGACACGCCTCTGCAACATTCGCGTGGACATCGGGGACAGTGGCTCTGGATTGGCAGACTGGGGTGGTGGTTCCCCTTTTTAAGAAGGGGGACCGGAGCGTGTGTTCCAACTACAGGGGGATCACACTGCTCAGCCTCCCTGGTAAGGGCTATTCAGGGGTGCTGGAGAGGAGGGTCCGTCGGGAAGTCGAATCTCAGATTCAGGAGGAGCAGTGTGGTTTTCGTCCTGGCCGTGGAACAGTGGACCAGCTCTACACCCTCGGCAGGGTCCTCGAGGGTGGATGGGAGTTCGCCCAACCAGTCTACATGTGTTTTGTGGACTTGCAGAAGGCGTTCGACCGTGTCCCTCGGGGAGTCCTGTGGAGGGTGCTTCGGGAGTATGGGGTACCGAACCCCCCGATACGGGCTGTTCGGTCCCTGTACGACCGAAGTCAGAGTTTGGTCCGCATATCCGGCAGTAAGTCGGACTCGTTCCCGGTGAGGGTTGGACTCCGCCAAGGCTGCCCTTTGTCGCCGATTCTGTTCATAACTTTTATGGACAGAATTTCTAGGTCAGCCAAGGCGTAGAGGGGGTCCGGTTTGGTGGCCTCAGTATTGCATCTCTGCTTTTTGCTGATGATGTGGTCCTGTTGGCTTCATCAAGCCGTGAGCTCCAACTCTCACTGGAGCAGTTCGCAGCCGAGTGTGAAGCGGCTGGGATGAGAATCAGCACCTCCAAATCTGAGACCATGGTCCTCAGTCGGAAAAGGGTGGCATGCCCTCTCCGGGTCGGGGATGAGAGTGGAGGAGTTCATGTATCTCGGGGTCTTGTTCACGAGTGAGGGAAGAATGGAACGGGAGATCGACAGGCGGATCGGTGCGGCGTCTGCAGCGATGCGGACTTTGTATCGGTTCGTTGTGGTAAAGAAGGAGCTATGCCGAAAGGCGAAGCTCTCGATCTACCGGTCGATCTTCGTTCCTACCCTCACCTATGGTCACGAGCTGTGGGTCGTGACCGAAAGAACGAGATCCCGGATACAAGCGGCCGAAATGAGTTTCCTCCGCAGGGCGTCCGGGCTCTCCCTCAGAGATAGGGTGAGAAGCTCGGTCATCCGGGAGGATCTCAGAGTAGAGCCGCTGCTCCTCCGCATTGATAGGAGCCAGATGAGGTGGCTGGGGCATCTGATTCGGATGCCTCCCGGACGCCTCCCCGGTGAGGTGTTCCGGGCAAGTACCCACCGGGAGGAGACCCCGGGGACGACCCAGGACACGCTGGAGAGACTACGTCCTTCGGCTGGCCTGGGAACGCCTCGGGATCCCCCCGGAAGAGCTGGATGAAGTGGCTGGGGAGAGGGAAGTCTGGGCGTCCCTGCTAAAGCTACTGCCCCCGCGACCCGACCCGGATAAGCGGTAGAAAATGGATGGATGGATGGATGTTCATATTTTTCAAATGTATTCATCTAACTAAATAATAGTTGAATTTATTTTAAATAATAAAATGAAAGTTCCTTGACATGTCAATTGAATATATATTTTCCTTTTGAGAAAAAAATCTCTTTTAATTAAGTTAATTATATTAATAATATAAAAAATGAAAATAAATCATTTGAATTGTAAATTTGTAATTGTAACTTTTTTTAAACCTCATTTACAAATAACCTGTCCCATCTGCTCGTTTTAAAAATGTCATGTTTCTGAGATTCGCTCTATAAGATAATCAAACCAAGGTTTTACTTCATCTCATTGGAGTATAATGTGCAGGTGTACACAATGCTGTGTATAATATATTGCATTGTAGGAACTACTCGTGGAAAAACAGTCAACGTGATTATGCAACAGCTACAAGGTTTCAAATGTGTCTCCTGCACGGACATATTGGGCCATTAGGTGGCCACCTTGTTGCCTACGCCCCAGTGGCCTGCAAATGCAATGGCTCGAAAAAGCCAGAAACATCTGGACACGAGAGCGACTCGCTCAAAGGCCGCACGCAGCTGCAGACGGGACTCATCCAGCAGAGTTCGTTCCCCCGGTGGGCCGACAGGCGTCTTTGATAAATGTTGTGAGCCGGTGCCTGCCTGAGCGCCGTCGCCTCGGGAGCCCAATCTTTAGTTTACAGTGCTGCCAGTAAAAAGACATAAATCCTCTCTGTAGTCACATAAACAACACTGTGACTTCCCATTATGGTTCCCTTTGGTACGAACAAGCCCTCAAGTGGTGATCTGCGCTAAGATAACACTTGTTTGTGTGTTTCATTAGCACACATATAAACACACAGTGACCGATCTAGTTTGTCAAGCTGCCTCGCTATGAATTTATGCAAAGTATTTTGTTATCACATTAAACATTTTAGGATGACTCCTCCTTCTGCTCACACTTCCTAAGGCTCAATACAAATTACAAGGTCGATCAGATCAAGGGTAGATGGTTCTATTTGGCGCTCTGGCCCAAATTGTAACCAGTCTTCTTCAAACTTTCCAGGACAATGATCAATGCAAAAAGAAATAAGATTGTAAATGACGTCTGACTCAACATGTGAGAAGTACTGAAGGGGTTTAACATCACAAGCAAGAACCCGATTGGTTTTCAGTTCACTCAAGAGCGTACGACCCTCAAGCTGAGGCCAAAGGGAAGAGAAGCTTCCTCTGCCCATTCCCCTCACTTGAAATGTAAATGAAGCGTGTGACCAAATGAATGCGCAGCTTGATCTGGCAGGTTTACATAACGCTGGAGCGGAGATGCTTTCCGGCGGCCAAAGCGACAGCGCGGTTCCGGCTTGGCCTCGGTCCTGCTTTTCTGGAGCTCTTTAGCGAATGGCTGTGAACGGTGCGGCCGAGTGGAAGTGTCTCACATAGCGATGGAGAATGGAAGGCAGGGAGCGAGGAGCCCACGCACCAGCCTGCTTGCTGCCCCCGCACACACATTGGGACTTACATTCACAGAGATGCTCATGTGTTGCTTCACTGTCACTCTATTCAAACCATCCGGCGACTCTATTCAACACTCCACCGTATCTATAAATTGCATCTGTGAAGCAAAAGCGGATGAGGTTGATGCCCATACGCACGCACACCAACTCACTTGACTTTTTCCCATCTTTCTCCCGCCTACACACGCTCACACATGCTGCTACGTGCCAAAAACAGTATTCCCAGATGGATATAGCAGAGCGGGAATTATGTAACAGACTCCGAACTTGAGCTCTTTGTGGATGCGCGTTTGTCATCTTGAGGCCAGCACAGATACGTTACACTGGACCGGCTAAAGAAATCAACCAATACACACGCATATGATCCAAACAAATTGACATCAAAAATCCATATTTGTATGTTGTTGGTTTTTTTTTAGCCTTGCCCCACTAATAAACAAAATGCGATGAAAATGTAGCCTCACTCTGTAGAAATAATTAAAGCCTCTGTTAGAATGTTAAAAACTCAACATTTTTCACTTTATAAAAGGTAGAATTTGTACAATGTTCCATCATAGTTCATTATTCACGCCCCTGCGTTATTGCAGATTTTTTTTTAAGCAATAGTTTTAAATTGCCAATTGGTTTTTACAGTACATACTGTTGTTGGCCACAGCTCACGCCCAGACGTCACACGCCAAACGAGGCACATGCACGTACAGGAACACTAAAATACTGACAGTATTTTACACTTTATGCTTCCATTTTATTGAGTTTGTGTTTCAATAAGATTGCAATGTGTGTATTAACAAGTTTAAGTGTTGTTTAATAAGTTTGAATGTTTAAAGCATCTCAAAGTGGTACAACTAAAAATATTTTTTTATATGGTCTCTCTATAGAGTGAATTTTCACCTATTGGGGGTTCACCTATTTTGCCTATACCTATTATTAAGTTGAAGGCTTGTCGCATTTGAAAAAGCTTTGCAAACCTGAGACTGTCATGCAAGGGCATACTCACGTGCATTATTATTTTTTTGAACACGACTCAACATAGACCCGAAAGAACGACTATTGAGTGTAGAAGACCGCTTTTACATCCTAGCAACAGCCGGCTCTGAAAGAGGTTGCGGACGCTGCCAGATGGAGGCAAGCCCAGTTCCGCATCCCTTGAACCAACTTTACTCACTCAAGTCGTAATTCATTACAAACCTCCTCGGTTGCAAAAGCTGATCCCCGTAGTACTAAAAGATGTGAACTTTCACACTGACAAGGAGGTGGTTGCGAAACTCAAAGGAAAAAAAAAGTTGAACAAGATTGGACTGTTAATCCAGCGCATGACGCCTCATCTCCCGCCAAGAGGGAAAACTCGCAGCCCTCTGAGCCCCACATGGCTCTCACAGAATGCTACCATTTATTTACAAGCTAAGGCGGTGGGCAGGAAAAAAAGCAGTTGGAAGTTGCAGGCCAGAAGGGTAACTGGGAGCAGATGTAACTTTTACCCCCCACGCTCACACACCGTGCTCACACGCACTAATCCTTGCGTCTCAATGGCGTCCTCCCCTCCAAAAAAGGTCTTCACGCGCCCCTAAATTCCTGCCATGACCACCACCACATTCCCAGGCCCTCTTCTCTCACCCCCCTGCTCCAACGTATGCGGCTTTGAACAACGGCCTCAGTGTGGCCCACTGGCGTCACACCTTGCTCCTCCGCTGGACACTGGCAACTCTGTTTGGCTGAAGGGGAACCACGCCGACTTGGAGATTATGGGGGAACTGGGAATGATCTTAAAGACTTGTTTTGACAAATTTCCATGTGTTTTGTAACACATTTGCACACACCTGTCCACAGGTAAAACAATGTGTGTATTGTTGAGGTTCTTTTTTTTTTTTTTTTTTTTGGGCTCTCCAAAATCCCCCACCTGGCCACATCACACGGAAAGGAACACAATAGCCTTGTTGTGTTGCCACTATTGCTCCGGAGGGAAATATGGGGCTTGTGCTGTCACCACCTCTGCCTACCCACAACCCATCCAGGTGTGTTGCGACTTTTATAAAAAAAAATAAAATAAAATAAAATAAAAAAATAACTCAGATGCAAATGACAATCCGAACAAACGCTCTTTTATATAAGTATAATTCGCTTAGCTACAGACTGTTTAATGTAAAAAAAATAAAAAATTAAAAAATAAAAAACTGAGGTTATAGAGCTATCCAACCAATTTTTAACCAGGTTTCAAATGCTCCATCAATTTTAAAAACAAGAACCCAAATGGTCTTCAATTTGAAGTGACTCATTATTTTCTATGTACAAACGGAGACAAAGTGAGTATGTTTCTTGCTGCGTTATGCGAAGTTGGTTGCGCATAACCCCTATTCGGTGCCCTAACCCCCCAACTTGTAACCCGTGTTCCCCAAACAAGATTAGTGTTCAGTGTTAAAGGCCAGAAACGTATTGATTTTTAGTTAGGACTGATTTATGATGTAAAAGGTAGCTGAAGTTCCGAAGTCCAGAGAGAATGTAATTTGTTTTTGTCAGTTAAAAGTGGGCTACTTTGTGGTTAAAGGAAGAGACTGTAGGCGGGCTGCTCAAAGTGGTGTAGCCTTTTTCCGCATTGACAAATAGAATTTCTCTCCAAAAGGGCATCCTTAAAACAGAAGGTCTACGGAGAGGCAGCGATGCGTGACGGTGTTGATGCTTCTCCTTGTGTGAGATTACAGTGTTACCGCGCTCGTATCCCATAACCCCCGCTGAAAGCAATACAGTATGTTGCTGATGCTCATAGGTTCTTTCAGCAGAGCGAGGAGGCCCCGCCCCCAGCCCGGCCAATAACAAAGGACGCCGGCGTGATTAACCAAACAAATGCCACCGGTGGCACAAAAACCCGTCTGTCAATGCACGTGGGCATTCCCGGCGTGCCTCGCTGTTTACGTGCTCCAGGGGGGGTTCAGAGGGTTTCGTGCATTTGTGCATGCGTGTGACTGAGGGCAAACGGTTTGTATGGACTGTGCCAACTAGCGACCTGAGTGAACCCGCCAACTGAATGCATGCAGGCTTGTTGCTGAACCAACTGTAAATGAGGGGATCTACATAGCGGGCCCCATTCCCAAGACTGTCTTTTGTTTTACAGGAAGCCGCCATAGCCTTATTGTAAGCATCCGCATCAAAACACAATCTCACGAGAACGATCCAGTTTATCAACAGTAGTGCTACCTCCAAATCAACAGGGGGCAGTATGTACCAAACATTTTAATTTACATAGTCTTACGACACTTTCCTAATGGCCTCAACATACAACTCTACATAGTGACTGCTATATTAATTCCATGAGTAATGAGTGCAGATTTGTTGTATAAGTGGTATAACAAGACCAACAAAAATGGGATTCAGTTCCTCAAGGGTCAGTTCCTGGACCCTCCCGTTCAGTTTGGATATGATACCCTTGGGTCACATTCTTTAGAACCTTAATGTTGACTATCATAGCTATGCAGATGACACACAGTTCAATTAAGGTGTTGTGTCACTGTCATGGGTGTGTGTTATGGTTGTCGTCCTCCCCCTGTCTCGTACACACCTGCATCTTCCCCACCTGTGCCTGGTTTATGGTCTTCTGACTGGACTCCCCCAAAAGAGCATGAAATAGCTGCAGCTCATTCAGAATGCTGTTCTGCGGTCAGAACATATTACTCCAATTCTAAAGTCTACACTGGCTCCCAGTCAGCTTTAGAATACATTTTGAAGTTCTGCTACTGGTCTAGAAATCACTAAATTGTTTAGGTCTTGAATACCTGAAAGAAATGTTAATGGAATATTAACCCAGTAGGGCTCTGAGATCGATTCTTTTAAATGTTTATAAGCTGTTTTTTCTTTGTTTTAAAATGTTTTTAATAATGTAAAGGTCACTGAGTTACCTTGTGCATGAAATGCACTATATAAATAAATTTACTTTGCTTTGCTTCACTTAAGTGCAAACGTCCGCCAAGGATGACGTTACTAAAAATAGATCATACAATATACATAGATAAGCAAATGTGCATGCAGCAGATGTCTGCACAATTATGCCTGGACTAGTTGCTTAAGTACAAAGTTAGCAAAAGTGAAAACAAAGTTATCTTAAATTTTCTGCATAATTACCTATTTGTAATAATAATAAGTTGGAACAGTTTTTTTCCTTTAGAAATAAAACCCACAGCAAGCAAGCAAAAACCTTACACATATAAAAAGTCTTAAATATTCCCATACACCTTACAACGATACATGCAGGTCTGAGTTACTTGCTCTTAAATTCAAATTTAAAATCGTCATATGGTATGCTCATCTGAATATGTTGAATATAAAGGTGAGGAATACTATAATTCACATCATGATGTTTTTCTGAACTAAAAAAAAAAAAAAAAAAAAAAAAAGACTCATTCATTTCTCTTTTTTAAAATATATTCCATGTCACAATGGGATGATTAAATCAGGCTGCATGTTAATGCTTTACTGTGGAGCTTATATTATATTGCCATGAACTACTTCCCTATTCATCCCAGCAAAGCCGACATCAATAAAACGGACATTGTGGTTACATATTATTGTCGTAAATTTGCATGTGCCCCATATTTCTTATCCAGACGTTATTCACTACTTTTCATATTTTGGAATGCTTGCTATGACCTCGTTGATATTATCTTAACTTATAACACATGCAGACGTTATGTAACCTGTTGGAGGCTTTAAGCACAGATTGGTTGATGTGTTTGTTTGGGTACTTGAAAATAGGAAAAACCAACATATTTTATTATTTTTTAAGAAGATGTCATGTTCCCAAGAACTATGAGGCAGAGCATTGAGTGCGTGTGCAGACAACATCGTAAACTAGACTCAATAAATGCTTTGTCACACAGTTAGGGAGGTAAATATGGAAAGAACATGGGACGCCTCTTACTCCAGTGACGTGGGATGTTATTCAGAATGCAGCCACTGAGCTTGACGTGAGGGGGGGGGGTCTAGAAGATATCGTTATCACGCAGTGGAAAGCGAATGAAAAAGCGACACGCACTTGCCACTTCCACTTGACGTCCTGGAAACAAAATAAAGAGTCCGGGGAGGGCGGACATGGCAGTCATAGCAGTTTAGCCTTTTTCCAGCTCTTGAATAATTAAGCAGCGACTGAGTGGATCACTACAAACCTATTTATAGACAGCGTGGGCAACATGAGCTGGACAAACATGCGTAAAATACACAAGTGAGCGAGGCGGTTGTGTTATGATAAAACACAAACACGATGTCACATGACGCCCGCAGCCAAAACAACATCAAATACAAGACTACTGTCATGAATCGGAGGATGACTTTCTCCCCGAGGCATTCTAGTGACACTTTAGCATGCTCCTAAAACGGATTCACTTTGTTCTAAAATAAGCATCTGCAAAGCAATAAATGTCACTGACTGACAGACCACTTTGATTCCGTTTGCCTTCCATGGAACATTTTTCTTTTTACTGGAACTAAAGTACTCGCTAACACACCAAAAGAACAACTCATAAGAGCTGATGACAGCCGGACAGAAGAGAGACGCTTCTGTCTCTTGAAAGTCCGTACTGAATTTCCCAAAACGCACCGACTTCCAATGCGCAAAATGGCTGCTTTGTGGTCACCACGGTAACCACGGCTCACCAATCTCGGGCTATATGGCTCATTGGCACTACGTCATCATTTTTTCACTACGTCATCATTTTTAACCTCTATTACGTCAGCAGGTAGTGTGTCCATCCTTGTTGCCCAATGCAATTTAAGTCAGCACATGACTTCTTTCATGTTTCCACTGCGGACACTTCATGCTTCGAGCACGCTCAAAGAAATACATTCAACCGTGACCATATTAAATCTGCATATATGAGTGACCTATACGGTCCAAGATGCAATCTTTTTAGCCCCAAGCTTAAGGTGACCGGCACTTGTGCTCTGCCCTACCACTGAACCCCATCCTTGCCCCTCCTCCCCAAAAGCCTGCTGGGTAAAAATCCTTCACAATTCACTCACGGGAAATAGAGGATGAGGGTGAGAATGGGTTAATTCAGTGTTTCCCAAGCTTATTAAACCAAGGCACATATTTTACATTAGAAAAAAATAATCTGCGATATATATATATATATATATATACGAAAATAATGAAGGTCTCTTCTCAATTTACTCATAAATTTACAAACTCAGTGTGCGTCCGCTCTGACTGATTCCAAAAAAGGTGAAACCACAGATTATTTACCATCTGCCATCTACTCCAAAAGCATTGAATTGTTCAGTTAATTGTTCGCTTGCATAGATAGAGGTACACTGTTTGTATACATAAATCATTTTGGACAAATTAAGGCACAGTCAGAATGTTGGTCCGGATCGATGAATTGTGTCTTAATTGTTCATCTTCACGTGGGTGGCTAGGTGCCCCAATAGTTTTGTCCACAAAGTGCGTAAACAAGAAAATCGGCCTCTCCATGATGTCATCCGTATGTTCAGTGACAGCTGGCTCTTTGCAAATGAACCTCAGCTCGTGTTGACCAGAGATGATGTCACTCGCCGACGCGGTCAGACCGCATAGCAACAAATTAGCTTCCGTACGAATTCATCGACGACGGAAGTCAAGCTAACACGCAGCGGGACGACCTCACCACGATGGCCCCCCGTATCGTTTTAAAGGTCGCAATAACGCCGAGCCCGCTGCGGCCTTATTGCATATCGGTCAACACGAATTGACAAGATGAAGCACATTGTTTACGCACAACGGAAAAGGCCCGACGCAGACTTGACATATGACAACGGCCACCTGATAGTCGTAACCTTCTGTGGCGACGTCACCGCAGATAACCCATTGAGACGCAAACGTGAATAAACACAGAGTGCGATAATGGGACTATGCACTTATGCGACTCATCCATATGTGGCACACCGCGACTCCGTGACGGCTGTCGACGCAGACAGCGGCGGCGAATACAGGAAGCAAAGCGTGCTCGGCTAATCGGGGGGGGGGGGCGGGCGCTGCCTGTGTTGCCGTGCTGCTGAACTCAAAGTTGCTGGAGCGGAAGTAATCTCAGCTGCCCACTGAGTGCATTCTTTGAAGCTACTGAGCTAATGGCTTCCTCCTCCTTCCTTATAAAACAAAACAACCAAAAACGTATCCCTGGCAGCAGCAGCAGCAGCAACATCACGGTTTGTTGAGTTACACAGTCCTTTCGGGACCTTTGCCATCCACCTGAGCGCCTTGCCACCCACGTTTGGATCACTGCCACGAGCTTTTGCTTTGCCAGAGAACAGAATTACAACTTTAAGGAAGCCTTCAAGCACATTTTATTGATCTGCTGACCTCTCACGCGGTCTATTTTAATGTTTCACCGCAAATTACGAACATTCAAAAGGAAAAGGCTTGCAAATTACACACACTGCACAGTGTCAATGGATCCTGAAATATGTATTTCCTAAATAAAAGGCATTAACTATCCTTAGAAAATACAATAGTCATTGAATCCACAGCTCAAAGCTATTAAACAATTGTCCCAAAAACGGCAATGTTTCAAACTGATTTTATAAAGAATATCAAAAATATGTGATATGACCAAACCCATGTCGCCAACTGCTTCGTCTTACATTTGGTCGAACTGACTTTTTGAATGCTGCACTTTGTTTTTAGGAACCGACTGCCACGGAGAGCGAAAAACGAGAAATTGTTTCCACTAAAATTTGTTATAATTGCCTTATTTAAAGTTCAAACCGTAAATATGCCGCAAATTACGTCCACAAAACAGTTTAATATCGTTTCAAACCCATCTTAAAACATTATCCTTACAAATAAATGACTTTTTGAAAGTGCACATGCGACGAAGAGTCTCCGTAACTTCACGAACAACCCAGTCTAAACTTACAGTACCATTTCCCGGACGTACCAAGCTTGTCTCTGAGTCAAGTTGTGTCACTTCTCCAAGCTTCCTTTCCACCGGCAATTACTGTATTACCTTCCTATTTAGACAGGGCTTTGGCATCATCTTCAGGTATTTCAGAAAGAGCTCAAAAACCGTGAAGTCCATCTAAAAATCCTTACATTTGGCTCCTATAAACCAGCAGACACCCTGTCACCGGAAAATTTCTTGGGTACAATGAAATCTAACACATTAACTCGCATGGCTAAGAGCTCAATATCAAAACCAAACAATCCTACGATAGCATTATTTTCCATGTAAAGACTCAGCTGTTGTATTAACAGATTGTGCAAGGGTACTACAGTGTGCGCTGCAGCGCTATCATAATTAGTAGACTCCGTTTCCCCATCTTTATTACGTGCCGTACAAAGGCTGCAGGACGGCAGCGCAAAGTAGGCCGAGAGCGGCGACCTCCTCACGCACGTCCCGTATTTGCACTTCTGTGTGTGCGTTATGATGCTGCATGTGACCTAGTTGTGTTGGGCTCGCGTCAGAGTTTCTGCGCTGCAGGTGACGCTGCGTTGCAATGCACTTGACTTGCTCCAATAACACTGGAGCACTCGCTTTTGCTGTGGGAATTCTCACTCAGCCAGCACAAAATGGGAGTACAGTGAAACCGCGTTTCCAGACCCACCCTCAATACGTGAAAATTGGCACGACAGAAAAACCATAAAAAAAAAAATACAAAAAATGTAAAATCATGTTTACCCCTCTCACATGCACAAACAGCATGTAACCATAGTAAAACACACTGAAACCATTATCTGAACATTTATTTTTAATACAGAAAATAATGTACGAACAGTATTGCCTATGTGGTGGGGTGACATCATCGAGCCTGTGTGTGAGTGTCTGCGCGTGAGCTGTGGCCAACAGCAGCTCCTGCGTCAGTGTGCTGATTGCATTCATCTGTAATAATGATCATTTTTTTAAAATGCGGATGCGCAAACGATGAACCGCAATAGAGCGGGGAACTACTGTATTGACTCAAACTTCCCTTTTGAACAGAATTCCATAAATGTTCTCAATGTTATATCCGCCCAGCACGTGGTGTGAGTGTCCTTTGTACATCATGTAGTTACTGTATGTTCTTGCTTTGGGATTCAAGTAGTACTGGCAGCCTTATGGGAACACTGCTGCCTTATTCTTATTACTGAGAATCCCATGTTTCCCCCTTGTCTGGGAACTGGCTGTCCTGGTTGTAACATCATCGCTGTGACCACTGCAGCCATCGCCGTGGATACGGAGCCACAGGTAAACAACAAAGGTTGAGGGGGAGGAGTCCAGGATGAGCAGGTACAGGCACCATGACCGTTAGTAACTTTAAAACATGAATTAAATGGTGCTTAATTCATGATATTTGGCCCATGTGTTGCTTCGACTCGAGTGTCATCGTGAAACTGGTGCTGAGGAGTCAACACAATTGATGCATTGATGCGCCTGGTATTGCTTTGATACACCCAAGGGTGCAAAACATTCTCACATTTCTTCCAATTCAAAGACTTTGAGGTCGACGAAACTATGACCGCGCTGTGACAGGAACGCTATGTTCCAGAGTTGGGTTTTTTTCTTTATTGTTGTGTTTGTCTTTAATAAGACAAAAAAAAGTCTTGC
The DNA here is from genome assembly GCF_024500275.1 of Phycodurus eques. Taxonomy (NCBI): domain Eukaryota; kingdom Metazoa; phylum Chordata; class Actinopteri; order Syngnathiformes; family Syngnathidae; genus Phycodurus; species Phycodurus eques. Next base: position 8,928,865 of record NC_084546.1, on the reverse strand, counting down.
GGATGTTGTTGATGGGAGACGTTGCTGAGTCACCCCTCGGTCATTGTAACAGCTGAGATTTGAAGTGCAGTTGAATTGCACTCTCTCGGTTTCTGTATCTGACTTTTTGTAATAGTCTTGACAGTTAGGAGTGGACATTTAGTGGTTGAATGTGCAAAACCGAATGTTGACAGGGCCAAAAACACAACAAAACACACACACAATAGCACACGCACGCAAAAGAAAATCTGATGTTAAGACACTAAAAACATAAGGGCTAATAAGACATGTGGCAGAAAACAAAGAGGAGGCTGGAAGGCACTGATGAGACAGACAAGTGAAATATATACAAGGACATATCTAAACACTTTTTTTGCCCAATAAAACACATATCAACGCACAAATCCTGAGAAAAACAGTCAATATGTAATGTCAAAAGTAGACATCAGCAAGTGACTTGTGTTGACAAAAAAAAATTAAAATAAAAAATAAGACTTAATAGCCATTCAAATTAGAATTATGTGTGGAATACTACTTTTAGTACAAAATCCTACTAAATTCTTCAAATTGTAAAGTGCTTTGCTGCGATCTGAGGATGTAGCACCACACACACATCAAGATCCTCCGATTACAAACTCCTCAAAGATTCCGCCAACAGGGTAGGCTAAAAATGCTACATTTAGACACAAACCCACTAAATTTCAGGAGATATTGAAATCTTTGATCAGATTAACTGGCTAGTAAGTGAAAAAATATGGTCTGTAATATTACTTTGAACACATTCACTGCCATTGACAGCTTTACAAGTCAAATATCCATGTTACCGGGGAAGGCTGGCCGTGAATGAGTTAATAAATTCCCACCGAGTTCTTGCGGGATTCAGGATTTTAGTTTGGAACATTCTTGGAAAGCCAATTTGCATTCACGATTGTTTCGTCCTCTTAAGTTCAAACCGATTCCCAGGCTCGCCACGGTCATATATATGGTCGTGTATTCACGTGGTGAAGGAGCGGTGACAGTACAGTTAGCTCCCATATACATTCCTGGTAGCCGCGCTCAGCCTCAAGTGGTTGTTGCATACCTGTGGCCAACGCGTGCCCTTTAATCATAGTCCTCGAGGAGGCGCGCCAGACTGTACTCTTTAAACAGGAGGCTGAAACGCTTTTGCAATCTCAAGAGTTTACGACGCGAGACTCACTGGCGTAAACTGTCAGCCGACGAGACTGTGACATTTGCTCTGGTCGTTCAGGAAAGGAGCCAAAATGGGATGAAGTTGCACAAAAACAACGGGACAAAACAAAGATGAATTTTTAATACACACGTGACTCATGCATAGTTGTTTTAGGGAGCCTCAAAACAAAGCCTGATGACAGGGAGTCCTTCAGTGCTCTCAACTGTGAAAGCAATCAGTTTTCACCCGTTTGTTGGGAGGTCACGGACGGCCGGGCTCGACCCAGCACGCATTGTGCCAAAAAGGACAAACTAACGCATTCGTCATCCTACAACGACGGCCCTCGTTTGTCGGAACGAAACATGAAACCAGAGAGCTTGAAGTCATCGAACCAGGACCCATCCGACTATTACTATCGTTTTCCTTGAGTAAATTACTTTTTTAGTTTCAACAATACAAAAAAAAATTTAAAATCTTTAAATTTATTAAAGTATTATAACTTAAATCTTTAAGTTATAATACTTTGATTCCAGATTTGCACCGAAAACTATTTCCGCTGTAAATTGATTTGGTTAGTTTTGTACAAACTAGGTTAAAAAAAATAAATTAAATAAAACCATACATAATGAGAACGGTAGTCGACTGGTTAGCACATCTGCCTCACAGTGCTGAGGACCGGGGTTCAAATCCCGGCCCCGCCTGTGTGGAGTTTGCAAGTTCTCCCCGTGCCTGCGTGGGTTTCCTCCGGGCACTCCGGTTTCCTCCCACATCCCCCAAAAACATGCGTGCTAGGTTAATTGACAACTCTAAATTGCCCGTAGGTGTGAATGTGAGTGCGAATGGTTGTTTGTTTCTATGTGCCCTGCGATTGCCTGGCGACCGGTTCAGGGTGTAGCCCGCGTCCTGCCCGAAGATAGCTGCGATAGGCTCCTGCAGCCCGCGACCCTTGTGAGGATAGAGCGGTAAAAGACAATGGAGGGATGGATAATGATCAAATGCAGTAGAGTATAATGCATACGCACATTCCAGACAGTAAACGGAGTAAAAATAAGTAAAGTACAGTAGAGTCACATGTTTAAGCAAACGTTTGGCGATTGGGGGGGTGACAGTCAGTTTTAAAGATCCGCCACAAAACTGGAAATAACCAAACATTTTGTTGTTTGTGTTCTTTTGGATCTTCGCCTCCCTGCCTCTGTTTGAATCCCAACGATCTCTTTGTGCTTGAACACGTGCCCTCGGATAAGCACCTCAACATTTCAACGCCGCGTGCGCCCACACTTACTGGTCCCGTTAACGGCGCCGATGTTCCACAGAACAAAGAGTTCCTTCAGGGTGAGCAGCAGATTCCCTCCAAACTCGTAGCCAGGTACTCCTTTGTTGGCAGCGGCGCAGCTTTTAATGAACACCAGGACCGCAGCGTGAGGCGGTACATCCCGGCAGACAGCAGGAGGCCTCGAGAGGGAGCAACAAGCCCCCTCGAGGGCGGGAGACATCTACACAACACATCGACAAGGTTCAAATTGAATCCCATGATGGTTAAATGCAAAGCTCAGTTCATTATGAGTCTATTTTTAGTCTGATGGGTTAATGAACTACAAGACTGCCAGACATCTGGATAAAACAGCCAATAGAGTAAACATGGAGGTCAGCATACACTATATTGACAAAACAGGATGTTAAAAAAAGAAAAAACTGGTTCGCCTCAAAAGTGTTGATTGTGCATGTGCGAGTCCACACTAAACCAAACCAACGCAAGCACACCTTGGCCCTTTGCGATGGATACGTTTATCTACACAGTAAAACCGGTTATACTTTTTCACTTCAAGGGGGAGGGGGGGGCTACAAGATGCTACCTAGCATTTAAGGTGTCAAGGAAACAAAAGCTAAAAATATAAAGTATAGTATACAGTGGAACCTCGGGTTACGAACGACCCAGTTGACGAACAATTCATGTTACGTCCAAAATTTTGGGTTGAAAACTGACCTCTATTTGCGTATTATTTTCAGTTTGCGAACATTCTTGGTCTGGACGAACGGAAAGCATATATGATTTGGTTCGACTCGCGCTGCGTGACAATCATTGAATCTGGATCAAGCCAGTGCCGTTCTAAGCGGAAGTTCCGCCTCCATATACGATCATCCAATCATAAATCTAATAGTGTTTGTGATTGACGTGGTATAAGAAGTCCAGAAAAAACATTTTATTTTCGTCCCCCCCCCCCCCCCCCCCCCAAATGCTGTTTACAGTTTGCGTGTTATCTATTGCGTTGTAGCGTCTTTTTAATTAAGACAACGAAAGGTTAATCAGTCCACGTACATATGAACAGCTACACCAGCGCGCTGTCGGAGCCCGACTAACTAACGTGCCTACGTGGCAGCCATGTTGGCAGGGGCGACGTTCCCATAGAAGGCAATGCATGGACATTGAAATTAAGTAGTAAATTAATCATTTCTCAACCGATTTTCATGACGGTTACTGTCTTGTCAACTCCAACGCGTATGTTATCAATATACAACATTTTAAAAACACGATAATTAAAGAATGATCAAAATGATTAAAAGAAATTGGCCAACAGAGCAATTCATCTTTCAAATTACAATGCAGTGTCTCACTTTCTGACGGTTTTTCAAAAATAAAATTCTGAACACAAAATAATAGGTTTCCCTGGATTGACCCTAACAACATGGCATGGGCCGTTGCAAACGCATGCATTGCAATGGTCGCATGTCCTTAAAACAGGGTCAGACGCATAGACGCACATACGCATACATGGAGAAACAAAGAAGCTAGTGTGAAATGTAGTAAGTCTCACTGGCAACAATGGTGCGATCTCTCATCTCGTCTTTTCCTGTTCTCAGTGCTGGCGTCTCAGCCCGTGCCGCCTGTGTGGGTTGACACCCACCGTCCCATCTGTGCTCACCGGGGGCCCTCGGGGCCCCTGGAGTCCATCTGGCATCTTCCTCTTGTGTCTGGCGACTTATCACTTACGAATATCTCTCCAACTTGTCCGAACCGGTTTGCATACTCATGGTTTTCATATGATATCATCGGATTGCCATGTCAACAGCAGGCGCTTTGAGGCGTCACCTGTCAGCTACAATACTACACGTAAGAAACAGTACCATTTGAGTTCTCATGTTTGAATTCAGACATGTCACTCATTTTTGTCACAGGCCACATTGTAGTTACAGTTACCCTCAAAGGGCCATGGCGCCTGTGAAACCATAAATATGTTTAATTGCCTTTAATAGTTTTGAAATCAGAAGTGCAATATGATAGTTTAACGATTGTTTGCTAATGCAAAAAGGGGTTTTATTAAAAAAAAAAAAAAATTCAATATCTAAACATTTATTACACGACAACTTGAAATGTTAGAAGATACAGATTTTAGTAAGAAACATGAAAGTTGACACACACACGAATTGCTTTCGCAGGCTGCATAAAATGTGGCGGGCCGAATCTGGCCGTGAGTTTGACACCTGCGCTCTAGATGCTAATTGACACCGCAGTTGGGTCAGACATTTGATTAAAAGCAGAGGGTACCATAAGCCCACCCAGCTCCACTTCATGAGGATTTCACAGTGAGAGTGGATGAGGCCTTCCCATCATCTGCATCGGTTTTGATGAAGATGGCGCTCATTTACATGCCAAAATGCCAATGAGACGTGGGTTGGTGCTTTAGAAGTACTAGGGCAGAGTTGTGTTAATGAATTAACAGCAGAGTCTTCATTATTTTCACCAGTCCTTTGAGAGATAGCACAACTTGGTATGTTAACACATTAGGATCCTCATAACAAAAACATGTCTACTTCCGGTCAGAAGAAGATAGTAATTGACGAGAGATTAGCTCGGAGCGAAAGCTGGTTTAACACACCAGCTGTGACTCTCTCCTTCCAACCACACGCGCGCGCACACACACACACACACACACACACACCTTCTTAGCCGCACGGTTTCTGCACATTGTCATGCAGTTGATTGCTGCTGTGATGGCGCAGTCATGCTGACCCTTGTGTCGTGTCTATTAAAAAATAATAATAAAAATCTTGGTTTTACTTGAATTTTTGCACTTTGAAATAATCAAGACACCAGTTACTTCTGTACATAAAAATGGGACTTTAATTAAAAATTTAGTATATAATAATAAAAATAAAAAATAAAATAAAAAACTGAAAATATCCATCCTTTGGAGCCCCGAATGGCAACAGTGAGCCCGAGTTGAGGCTGTGTAAAAACCGCAATTGTTTTGCTTCCCGAACAACTCAAACTTCAACTTGAAAGTACAGAAACCAGATGGATTCCATCTCCAAAGTAGTGAAATAACATTCAAATGCTTTCAAATTTAAGTAAACTGGTTTTATTCTGCTTTACATCGACAACTGTCAGTGCATCCTCCACATCTATATAAAAAAAAAAAAAACATTGTCGATATGTAAAAATAAGTTAGGAATGCAAACTAAAGGCCAAGTAGGATATGCAAAAATCATTTTAGAGGGGGAGGAGTTTAAGCATAGACAATAAATAAATAAATAACCACAGAATGTGGAATGTCTACACGTTTACAAATAAATTAAATGCAAATGGGGAGGGGGAAAAAAAATATTTTACACACTAAAAGAGGGGGAACACACTGTACAGTATTTACCAAAAAAAAAAAAAAAAAAAAAAAAAAAAAACATAGTTGATGAATATTGCATTGATTGTGCATTTCACACCCAACGGAGCCCCTGAGGGAGGCCAGGGGCGGGGGCCGTGAAGTGTCAAGCAGTGAGATGGCGGGAGGCAAAAAAAGTGAAAGAGGCGACACCTCGCAACAGGCATGGCTGAACAGACCGGGAGAATGAGTGAGCGCAAAGGCAGAGCGGGGTAGAGGTGTGTGCGTGTGTGTGTGTGTTGACATGTTGACATTCAGAAAAGACAGGATCCAGTTTCCAAAACACCTGTTCAGGCTATAGAGTGAGTGAGCAGCTTCGAAGAGTGATACACAGTCACGTGTGTGTGTTTCAAGTATTCCATTTCTCCTCTCTAATGCTCTCGCAGCCTCTCAGCTGGGGGCTACTTGGCTTGTCGGTGACAGTGGTCTCCATCACTGAGGTTGAGTCCGAAAAAAGAAGAAAAATAAAAAGTTGAGATGAAAAGCCCCCAGAAAAAGCAGCGTTCCAACAAAAGGCACTCCAAAATGAAAACTTTTTAAACATTGAATTAAAAAAAAAAAATTCTCCAAAGCTCTATGAGAGCAGCCATATCTGAATAGGAAGGCCTTGCCGGATGCATATACCAGCCTACTAACAAAAAACGAGTTCAAAAGGGAGAGGGCAAAGGAGGAATAAATAATGCTGGTAAGACCACCCAAACAGCAAAATGTTCCCGTTTAGGAAACAACTTGGATTAAATGAATGAAAACAAAGGAGATGTGGGGGTGAATTAAGATGAGCAACAAACAGTTGCTGAAAAGTACGTTTATGGCCATTGATCAGCCAGCTAGGCTGCAGGCTGCCGTACTTGAGTCCATCAACTCCTCGTAGCCTGGCACCGCCCCCTCGCTTCCCCACCGAGTCTTTTGGAGTCCCTCAGAGTCATCCTCAGAGGCTCTCCTTGCTCGAGGTCGTGCTCGACGACGAATCGGTGGCGATGGTCCGCAGGCGGATGTCGCCGGCGGCCGGCTCCTCGGGATTGGACTCGGGCGCCTCGGCCGTCGCCCTCATCCAGGGGTGGTCGCAGATCTGCTCCAGCGTGGGCCGGTCGGAGGGCCGCGGAGCCAGGCACCATTTGATCATCTGCTGGCAATCTGCAGAATCGAGAGACGACATTGAGGATGACAAAGCTCAAAGGGACCGAAGGCATCAATGTGTATGAGTCTACATTCCAGACCAGTCATTTCCAACCAGTGTGCTGTGGCACATGAGATGTAATAATGCCAGTGACGTAGAGTTAACAGGCAGAACAATTAAATGCTCTTCCACTAGATGGCCATTAACCTGTGGTGGTGTGCTGTGAGATTTTTTTCCCCCCGATATAAAATATGTGTCTTGGCTCAATAAAGCTTGGGAAATCGCTGTGGACTTCATTCTTTTTTGCTGCGGTTCATTCCAGATCTCATTAGTACTACTGAGCGCAGCTAGGGGGCGACAGTCGACTCTTGGTAGGCTCCCACTCACCGGCCGAAACCCTCCTCCTGAAGTACAGTCTCCCCCGCAGGATCTCCTCGTCCTGCTCGAAGGGGATGTCTCCACACACCATGTCGTAGAGCAGCACGCCGAGCGACCACACCGTGGCAGAGCGGCCGTGATACCTGTGGAAGCGGATCCACTCGGGTGGGCTGTACACGCGGGTACCTAAAAAAAAAAAAAAAAAAAAAAACACAAGAGGGGGGCAAGAACAGTGAGGATGGAGGGTGCACAAAAAGCACAAAGTGGTTAGTGTTCGTGGGCCATGCAAAAAAAAAAAAAAAAAAAAAAAAAAAAAAAAGAAAATAGCTCCCTCTACAACCCCCCCCCCCCAAACAGAGGAGGAAACGTGATTCCATCATGTGACGCTGCGGCTCAGGTTTCACAACAAACACGTTACGTGGCACTCGACGACCCGACCGTGACTCAGGCCGTGGTCAATATTCGATTCCAGTCTTGCGTGGGGAATCGAATGAGTCATGGACTCGTCAAAAAAGCGCTCACGGTTACATTGGACAGATAATTAATGACGCGAGGAAAGCCCTCCGCCCCAAAAAATAAATAAATAAATAAATAAATACACCACTGCGTCACGGGCTAGTGACCGCCTCCGCGACTGAAAATAGCGCCGAGTGCATCAAGGCCAAAAGCACGAGAGAGAGAGGGGGGAAAAAAAACAGCTGCTTACCGTCGAAGTCGGTGTATACGGTGTCCTTGAGGATCGCCCCGGAGCCGAAGTCGATAAGCTTGAGCTCCCCGGTGCGGAGATCCACGAGCAGGTTCTCGTCCTTGATGTCCCGGTGCACGACCCCGCAGCTGTAGCAGTGCCGCACCGCCTCCAGGACTTGGCGGAAGAAGCCCCTCGCCGCGTCCTCGTCCAGAGCCCCCTTCTCGGTTATGAAGTCGAACAGGTCCTTGACGAGCTCCGGCCTTTCCATAACCAGGAGCCAACCGTCGGCGCGCTCGTAATAGTCCAGCAATTTGATAACTCCGCGGAAAGACGAGCTGACCTTCTTGAGCAGGAGGATCTCGAGCGGGACCATGCTTCCATTCTGAGACGAAAACACAGGGAAGCCATGATGAGTGCGGGGAATACACGCAGCCCCCGCGCCTCCATGACACCAAAACAAACACTTACAATTGAGCCCCACTCGGTCACCCTTTCCTTGGCGACGTGTTTCACAGCCACCTACAGTTACAAAAAAAAAAAAAAAAATTAATAAACAAGGAAAACATTTCACAAGTCGCATACGTTTGCTCATTGGAAAAATCCTCCACCCCGTCCGCGACTCACCGGTGCCCCGTCAGAGAGCCTGCTGCCGGCGTACACGGTGCCGAAGCCACCGCTCCCCAGCACGGAGCCCACCTGGTACACCTTCTCGAACGGCTCCTTCTCCACTTTGACTGTGTTGGATGACAACACAGTGCGAAGATTAGCGCCCCGATACGTTCCATAACAAACCGCCGGCGAGAGTCGGGCAGTTAGCCGTTAACCTCTTTCAACTGCCCCCCACCACCCCGACCGTTCGTGTGACCTACCCGGCTGAAGCTGGATTTTCACTGGGAGGTGGTCCATACTCGAAGGGTTGCAAATGTGCGAAAATGAACCAAACTTTGACAGCAACATATTAGAAAAAAAAAAAAAGGTTTAAAAAAAAAAAAAAACAACAACCAAAAAAAAACGGTGGTGGTGATCCAAGGCAGCCAGTCGAGGTTTCGAGTACAACGAGAGAGACTTTTGGGGGTCCGGGCGCCGTCTAAACAGTGGTGCGGACAGTCTCGGGTATACCCAGTCCAGCAGTGCGCCAACTCGGCCGCACCGCGCCCGTTAAATTCGTGTCACGACCGTACAGCGGCACACCGGTGGCGAGAAAACCGACATGAAAGCGGGTCGGAGTGGCTCTCGACACGCGAGGTGCTGCCGACAAAAACCAACTAAAAAAAAACAAACAAACAAACAAAACAATGTTCCGAGGAGGGGACGACAAGCGTAGAATTCCCGATTTATTTGGAAACGGCTCGCGAGAAGAGCAGGTTATAATATCCTCCGCAGCGTCTCGACGTCCCGAGGAGTTGCCGCTGTCTGAGCTTTGACGCGGTCTTCCACAGCCAATATTTTGACGCGCAGTGGGACGTTAGGTATCCCTCCGCCGCCAATACGGGGCGACCCAATCGTTCAAATCAAGCGGATAAAAGACCACCGTTCACAAAGCACGCGTCGAAATACACACGAAAAACAGAATCTATTTTCAAACACATTCGTGATCGAATGTATGACCTAAAAATCCATTTGCATCACGGGACTACTTTCTCATAGTACGAGACGCGGAAGAATCTCGTCTGGGAGGTTTGCACTCCGTTCACTATAGCCTCCAAGGCGGCAACCAATCAGATGTCGTATATAAATACTCGCTTCTGGGCATCGGCCAATCAGGTAAAAGTTGTTGTAATAAAGCAGGCATTTGAGTGCACGTGGCGGCAATTTTGAGATGACCCTCCCCCTGTACTTGCACCCTCCCTTATGCAGCTCTGCAGCAAGAGACAGACTGTCTGGTTGGAAAAGAAAAGCTCATTTAGTAGACAACCCATAGCAAATTACTCATGAACATGTCTCCACTGTTCTTTGTTCAGGAGGGTGTTTCCAAAATGGAGTGCACTACTTGTACTACTTAGCAACACCAACTAGTCAGTAATTGTCAATAACAATAGCTCGCACCTTTGAGGTGTACAAATGTGTTTATTAGTCATGTGAATATTCCAATGCAAACCATAAATCAACTTTTGCCACACTTCTGCTCCAAAATCTAATCCAAAAGCCTGGAGTTGAGCGCTCAAGAGTGCAACGACGATATTGCAATAGACTGGTTGACACACAATTGACTGTTTGGGAACAAAATAGGTTAGTTAGCGAGATGAAAACACGCTCAGATTGAAGTTTGCAAAGTTGGCTGTCCGACTTCGGAGTTCAAACTTTCCACGCTTTACTGTCACACATGGCAACGTGACCTTGGCTCGCTGTGAACTTTCCACTGTTTATCTCCTCCGATAACCTGTGCGTGTATGTGTGTATTTCTGACCGCTAGCCAAACAAGAAGCGTTTGAAAAGTTCCACAGAACGTTATCAGGACAGGCCCAGCCAGCGCAAACTTATGTAAATGCACGCCGCAAACAAGAAAACAGTGTCTAGGCTGTAACCTGCTTTGATGCTATATATTTTCAGGAATATATTGATCAACGAAATTCATACCAAGACAAGTTATGCATTGCTTTATGTCCTCTGAAAATGCATACAAGTTTTCTTCTTTGTCTTTTGTAATGTAATTGAAAAAGCAATTGTTACTGTCCGGCGATCTAATTCAATTAGCTGCGCATCTTTTCATCAGGTTCTGTGTAAAAGGGCCGAAGGGAGAGAAGAAGAAAAAAAAAAAAAAAGATTACAGCGCTGATGCGGATAAACACATTTAAAATGCCATCTTAAATGTATACTGTACGTCGTATGGTTAACCATAAATGCAAAGAGGTCATGGTTGCTTTTGTCAAGGTAGTTATGTGCATGCATTCCTTTCTATGACTCACACAGGCCCAAAAATGCTTTACAAAGTAGAATTCGATTTCAAAGACCGAGACAAAGTATGTTTTCATGACTTTGTGGATCAGAACTGGAATTTCTATCGAAAATGTCTCTTTGCAGTGTTTAATCCCGCTCATTGTCCAAAGAGCTACAAGTCGTTTCAGTTGAGATTTTATGCCCTCACTTCTAACGGAGTCACACTCCATAAATATAAACAGTCGAGGAGTAGCAACATAATACCCTGGTCGGGATAGCCCACAGTGGGCAATGTGTAAATGGGGACAAGGGTGGACTGAGGTGAAGCGGAGTGCCGGCAATGATATCCGTGACAAGATACGATGTCATTAATGTCAAAACCGGTATTTACCGTCTTGCAGTCTACTCGTGCAATCACATGATCGGGAATTCAATTGCGGAAAAGTAATTCCCTGCCCTCGGTGATGATCCTCAAACCGAACAAGCACATTAAAAGACATCATTAGAGCGTAAGAGTGCAGCTAGGCCTTATAAGACCCCAGCTTAACTCTTCTACCAGCCGCTAAAAATACCTATACATACTAAATAATACGTTTAATAGTCAGTTTGCATCTTATCAATCCTATGATCCGGAATGTTGTCGTATATTATGTTGGGATAAATCCAATCTCTGCCCTGGACAAGGATCTGTCAAGTTCATGAAGTATTCATGGTTGTGTTATTATTATTATTATTATTATTATTTCCCCCCCCCTCTCTTTCAGGCTCTCGGCCAGGCAGACGTGCGTCTTTTTTTTTTTTTTTACTGAGATTTGATATGAACGCGTGCTATGAAGTCTTTACAGCTCTCGTGGGAAATCATCATCAGGCTTCTTTTTATTTATGTGCGCCACCTCCCAGAGAAAAGCCATGAAGAAGAAAAATGGCTTGTGGCGCCGTGATGAGCTGTCACTGTCCTGCCTCCTCTCGTCTTCTGTGTATTTCTGCACATGCCCGCGATGCCTCCCGCTTTCCTTTGCTGTAATTGCTGCCTTGGTAAACGGTGTCAGGCGGCCCAAGAGGGGTCCAACAGCATTTGCAACTCTAATTTGATGTCTTTCACTTGGGACACATAAAACCAGACACACCAGAGGGTCCGTGGCCACTTCAGAGTCGTGGAGTCGCCCGTGGTTATTTTTAGCCCCCACCACGCTGGTTAGTAGCGGCCACGTCGTTTTGGTAAGCCCGCGATTGAAATCGATCCAGCGCGGCTTCGCCGGTGCTCTCTGCCAGGGGAGTCGACGGGACGTTTGTCATGCAAAGTCCTCAACAAGTCGCGGAACCGGGATGTCCTTACAGGCGCGGAGAAACCTTTTCATCACAATTCTTCGCGATTAAAAATCATTTCAGGTGGAGTGACAATGCACACGTGTTGCACTATTGTGGATTTGTCCTCATGTGTTCTGCTTAGCAGCCGGGTCCCTGTATGGATTATTGTCCCGTCTCAACATTACGCAACAATGTCAGCCTGGTCAGTCTGGTAATCTGCCGGCCACATTGCATAACCACTCATTAGCGCTTTTAACACATTTCCTCGCACCTTCTCTGTATGCAGATTTGGCCGGAGAATAATGTAGCTTATATGCGTCGTACGGCGAGAACCTATGTTTTGATTTTGTGTTAAATAAATAACATCGATTGACTTGAATATTTACCCCAGACACTCAGCCGGAGTTGTACCTGTGTGAAGCAGTGTGTAAATTTAGCGAGCATGAGGGTCAAACGGAGGACAAAGTGACATTTCTCGTCCTTGCGTTGCTTATCGCCTTCCGCGTAGACCAGCACAACAATAATAGGTCGAGCGAAAAGACAAATTAAAATACTGCGTTACCCGGCCGGGGGTCATTTAATTTCTGCGTCACCGCCAACAAGCAGGTTAATGATGCCCTAAGTGAATGACTGAGCAATAGCAGCTTCCAGCATCCACACAAACAAAACTAAACATAACAAGTGTACACACACTTGCCCCTGCTTTCAAACATCTTTATTGTGCAATACCAGACTTGTACATTTACAACAGCAATAGTCCAACCTTTGACAGTAAAATGTATGTTTTTTTGCAACATTGTGACTGTTTTTGCGCCCTAAAAATGAAGACTTTATTCCTGCTTGTTTATTTCCGCAAAATTCCGAGTTTTGTCCTGTAAAATTACAACCTTGTCTTCACACCAATTCCGACATTTGTCACGTACAGAATACAAATGTATTCAGATTTTCTCCTGGAAAATTCCAACTTTAACGTTGCCATATTCCCACTTCTACAATTGGCTTGCAACCAGTCCAGGGTGTACACCGCCATTTCGCACAAAGCCAGCTGGGACAGACTCCAGCTCACCTGTGAGAGTATAGAAAATGAATGGATAGGTTGTCCCACTTTGGAAATGAAACATTTCGCCTTTCGTGATTTAATATTTGGACTTTTGTCACGGAAGAAAACATCACAATATCCAGAATTTTGTCTGTTAATATTAGGACTTACTTTTGTCATGTAAGATTCCAGTAATTTCGAAATTCGAACTTTTGTCACTTAAAATATAAATATATATTCATTTCCCCCCCTTTATTTTTGCATTAAAAAAATACTTAATTCCACCAACACCCTTGAAAATGCGGCCTTTTAAAATCTCTGCGTGCAATATTGATGTGATTGAATGTCTCTTTGAGGAAATGAAACGAGAATCCCATTTCATGTAATTTAGGAATTACTCTGCCACTAAACGGTGTAACATATACATTTTCCAGTCGGAAAGCAAGTTCCTTTTTCATTGTCCAAGTCAAAACGAGTTTTTTGGGGGGTTTCCCCCCCCCCCCCCCCCGGTGTCCCTCTAACAGATTGCCCTCAAGGTGAATATGTCTGCAATTGTAACGATCATAGTGACGTTACACGTCCAAGTTTTACTTTGCAGTTGACATAAATGCTCTCTAAATGGAATTTCCCCTCTGATCCTTGTTAAGAGATTGTTATTTACCCGTCAGTAATTACGCTGTATGTCTATTGCTCAACCTTTGAAGAGAAGTAACCCCCCCAGGCAGCTGCGTCGGTTTTTAATCCTGAGCGGCAACGCGTCCTTATATAATTTACGCAAATGTATACATAGAAGTTGGAGCTCAGTGATCCACTTCCCTTCACTGACTTGATCCATTTAACTGCCCATCCCTGTCTTAAGAGGATACCGAGACCAAAGCTTTAAATCCCTCCCACTCGGGCTGCAACCCTGGGGAGGTGGGCAGCACGGCCTGAAAAGGACCAGTTGTAATCTTGGGTTTAAAAATAGACATGGAGATAAACTAATAAAACTGCTGTATAGATTTGTTTTATTCTTCTTTTTGTTGTTGTTGGTATTCGTAGGTTGGATAGTTCACACTTCCCGGCATTCTCGAACGCAGCGTGCGTTCACGTCGGTTCCCTTCGGTCCTTTGACCCGCGCTCCGAGCGACGTGATTGGCTCTCTTCTTTGACGGGCATACTGCTGACTGTGTGTCTGTGAGGGCCCGAGCTTGGACACAAGCTGCCCGGTCAGCAGTCTTGTCGCCGCACACATGAACACACATCTATTTTGCCTTCGCACAGAAGGCTCAGAAGAAAATGTACCGCAATGTGTGGAGACACTGGCAGAAACATCCCAAACGCACACACGCGCTCCCCAATTTGAAGCTCACGGTCACATCATTATTAATTCAACAGCGGGGCTTAATGGCCACATGTCACAGCCGAGCTCGTAACCCCCAACACTGAAGACCTTAATCCGCAGGTTCCGACGGCACGACACAGTGACAACGGCGCAAAAAGCGGCTTCGGAGCTCCTCGCCGTGACGCCTACGGCGCCGGCACAATAAACAATAAAAAGAGCGCCCCCCCTCTGCTCCGCCCCCACGCTCCAATCCTTCACACCTGAGCGCTCACAGTGAAGTGAACAACGACAGTCGAAGGAGGGGTTGGGGGCGGGGGGCTCCGCATTATCTTCTGACTCAATTTGGTCCCAGCCTGGTTTACATGATCTCCGTAATTAATGGGGTGTAAGGTGCTTGTGTGATTGACAGTTCATCTGGGCTAACCCGAGCAGAAATTTCCTCGTTTGATGGTATGTAAGCGCTTGTTGTCATTGCCTTGAACCTTAAACCAGAGACGGAACTAGACAGAACTGGACAATTGCGAGCAAATTACAGTCGCCGATGTCGCACACCTTGCCACAACAACAAAATGCCACCCTTGTCTCACTTATCTGGAAAAAATCTTTTGCAGCGTCACCTATACAGTATTCCCACGCAACATCGTGCTCATCGTTTTCTGCGTGTCGCGGACATCACCATTATATCGCGGTTTATAACAATGTTTTTTTTTTTTTTTTTAAATGTTTTAAATTGATGTGACTGACTGGCCAATGGGGGTGGCCAAAAAATTCACATGGGCGGCCGTGGCCACCCGCTGTTGGTGCCCCTGCCCACCAGGCCCCGCCTTTTAAAGGCACATATCTATCACATAGACACAAAAAAACAGAGTCTATTCGATCCATTTCACGCTTCATTCGCTTGCGATTCGACGTTTGGAATCGTAGCTAAACCAGTTGCAGACGGTCAGCAACTTGTGAGCACCTGCGGCAGAACCCCCAGAAACGCACGACGCTACTTTAGCGGTGTTGAGTCGTGTTGCTTGGTGAGCGGCTGGATGTAAAGCTGAGGTGCGAAAGCTGCATTGCTTTCACTGCATGTGTGGCATTCTCTTTGTAATACTTCATTCGGGTCACTGGGGCTAATGATGCTGATTAGCACAATGACCTTCCGCTTTGAAAAGCCACACTCTTCTCTGTCTTGAACTCACAAAAGCCCACACACAGACACACACACACACACACACACACAGAGAGAGTTAATGAGAATACACCGAGAAGCGTCAGCCCCAGTGATGAAATGTCTCCTAACGAAGAGCCAACTCATTGCGCGTCGATGGGCGTTGCACACTCAGCAGTTTGAAATACAAGACTGCCCTTTTTACTGCTGTAATTGGTCGCCTTTCACGGCGCAATCAAAACAAGACTTGGCGCTTATGTAACAATGATACGCTAAATGTCCAATTATTCCCTGTGCACCGGCCTTGTCAATATTAGCAGCGGTAATCTAATCGTCATGTCAACGGTGAAGCTTTATCTCTGGAGCCCAAAGCGTTCTTGGAGGAGGAGTTACCTGGGAGCGTCAAGGCCGTACGCTCGCCACGCCCGCCGCTACTTCTGTGCCGTCGTTCAAAGCGCCGCATTGTATGCAAACCAACGCTGCCGCCTCCTTCCTCCAACGATGGTGCAGCTCGATTGTCGGCCCTTGGACTGTGGGTAATTACGGCCAGGAACGCGCATTGCTGAGAAGCCAATGAGAAGCCCTGTGTTGGCATGGCAACCACCAAGGTGTTAATTATTTTCTTCCTCGAAGGCAAGGGAGGAATCCCCTCTTCAAAGGGAACAAACACCTGCGAGTCAAACCCCCACCTCCAATTTCTTCTTTTATTGCCTCTGCTGGTTCCCTGTGTTTTCACAACCTTTTTCCGTTCCCCATTCTCCCCATTTCCACTTCACATCTTCTTCTCGCCTCACCCCTGAACCCTTGAGTCATCCCCACTCCAGCTGATCACTCTTTCGCACGAGAGGTATTCCGGGTAAATTGGTATATCAGAGGCGTTAACGATAGAGCA
Organism: Phycodurus eques; assembly: GCF_024500275.1. Classification (NCBI taxonomy): domain Eukaryota; kingdom Metazoa; phylum Chordata; class Actinopteri; order Syngnathiformes; family Syngnathidae; genus Phycodurus; species Phycodurus eques. Next base: position 8,912,281 of record NC_084546.1, on the reverse strand, counting down.
GGGCTTTGCTTCAGTGTCCCCTTTCACACAGAACACACCGAAATGAGACCAACACGTGCGTTCACACAGCCAATGTGGTTTGCCGTATGGAGATTATTAGCTTGTTCTTGTACTGATACTGCAGCCGTTTTAGCATGGTGCTTATTTGTACTTGAACTATTTTTTTATTTGTATAAAATTTCATTAAACTTCATAAGACATGCTTCTCGCTGCGCTTTTTTGTTAGAATAAAATAAAAGAAATGTGTCTAAATGTCGATATTCTGAGATTTAAAAAAAAAAAAAAAAAAAAAAACTAACGTCGCAAATCTGAAAAGCATTTTAATAAACATATTGCGTAACGGCGCTTAAAGGATGTGTTGGAGTTGTGGGACATCGCCGTGTCCGATGTGTGCGTTCACACAGCTGACGCGGCTTGGAATGTTGGACATTTTGTCTCAGAGGTTGAGGTTTTTGAAAGCAGTTGTCAAATGGAGGCCTGCGAGAAATGGAAGTCTCCGAAAACCATAGTCTGCAAGGACGTACGCCGATAAACGATATTCAAAAGATTGTTTCGGCTTCAACCCTAGAGCGCAAGTGACATCACCAACTACTGGTATGGCGTATATTACAGCTTATTAGTTGATTTGAAAATGTGTCTATAGTGATTGTTTTGATATGTTGTTCTCATCTAAATAGTTTTAAAAATATGTAAATGTGCCCTAATGATGGGGAAAGAACGTTCCAAAATGTTTTGTTCCATTGATCTTCTCCCAAGGCGGAAGAACTGGTTTGGTTTGGACAACACCTACTTGGCTGTCAAGCTGTGACACACACCACAATGGTTTTGGGGGAATGCAATTATGATGCAGGTGAGGGAGGGGCCCCACAGTATGAATGCAGCGTTTCAGGATGCCGCCTTGCTTTTGTATTGGAGCGCACAGTGGCTGGAGCCTGTTGTCACGAATAGTGACATTTCATCCAAAAGTAATGTCCAGTCGGAGATCGACATCGTTGGGTTACTTGAAATCAATGTGTGCAATCATGGCAAAATATCAAATTTTCAATGTCCACTTTGTCAAGTGTGTTTGACATCTTGTGTCAGAGGAGGCATGTTAATTTAGCGCTTGACCTTTTTCTACAATTTACGACTAAAGTCGTTTTGGTTTAGAAACATATAAATGGGATGGTTATAACCATGAAAAAATGTAAGACCCCAGTGAGTTGTAACCCTTAGCTATCACAACGTGCTGGTTTGTATTTTAAAATTATTATTTCTTTACATTGTCTTTTGTTCAAGTAATTGAGATCCAAACTCTGTTCATAATTCCAATAGATTTTCCTTTCATCACTCAACAACAACCAGATTGTTTTTACTCTGCTTGCCATGTTTAATTTGAGTGATGGGCAAAACACATTGGCCGCCCGTGTCCACCCCCATTCTTGCTGCTCTTTAATTGGTTCGTCAACAGGACCCCCTGCCTCTATTTGTGCAGGACTCGACAACACACACACACACACACACACACACACATTGAAAGTCACACAAACCCATCAAAACCAGTAGGGGTGTGTGACCAAGCTGACTGAGGCCAACTCTTCCCAAATGGGGGGCCGCTCCGTCCCCCTCTCAGCTGATTAGGAAACTACGAGTAAGGTTATCGCAAACTTTCCTCCGACACGGAAAACACCTTGACATGCACGACTTGTGTTTGTCTTTCAGCCGGACCGACTTGGCGGGTAAACACTCCCGCTCGCTCTCATCTATTTGACTAATTTTCCATTTCAGAGGCCTGGCCCGCCTTAAAACACCCACCGCTTGCAACAACAATACAGAACACTGACTCTCATTTGACTTTTCCATTGAAACAAGTGTTGTTATTGCACTGACACCTTTATAGAATGTATTTAAAATAGAGATTTAAAAAAAAGAGTTACTGCACACAAGTGGGCAACAAATAATAAACAATGATAGGGTAAATAGTGTGTAGAAAAAAAATCACTAATGCAAGGAGAGTATGTTTCTGGTGGTCTCCATGGAGCTCTGGATATAAGTTGAAATATTTCCATGGAGATTTTGAATGGGCCTGCTAACTGTTACAAGCCCAAAATCCACGTGTAAGGGATTTATTGTGAGTTGGGCTTACCTCATAGAAATATGTTAAAATTCGACCTCAGCAAAATAGAAATCCACTATATGCGGAACACTATATGACCAAACCTGGAAAACAGGTTCGCGGACTTCCTGTGTATGCTATACTAACGAGGTTTTATGACGTGAGGGTTCGAAGTTGACTTTGCTAAAATTGTGTTTTATTTATGACTGGTGTCTTCAGAGAAAAAGTTAAATACATGTATATCATTTATTTATACAAATATGATATACGTTAACACGAAAGAAGCCAAAACATCGGCTGTTGTCATCATTGTGTGTGCGTTTCCACTGGGACTGCCCGTATTAATTTATATGAACATAAATCCCTATCAATTAATGTGTCTGTAACGGAAAAAAAGGAATTGCCTAGCGTAGCGTTGAATTGGAGACGATGTTCGATCGTTGCGGATCAGCACACAACTCTGCTGGGAATGCTGCCACATGTCACCTGTGCGGGTGGAGAACATTATATATATATATATATATATATATATATATATATATATATATATATATATATATATATAAAAAAAAGTCAGGACACACACCCACACACACTTTGAAAAAGGTTGTATAGAAGATTTAAAATGTGTGCTTTCATCAAGTATTATTAGGTTAGTTTCAGGAAGAAGAGGTGCTTGAGGTCAATGGAAAAACCCATTGGCAAGACGCACTGAATGTTCCGGATGTATTGGCACTCGGACGTTCATCATTCCGGGCTGCTCACTGCCCTCACATGTCCAATAACCAGCTAAATAGCAATATCAGCAGTGTATTACCGGACCCGGATTAGCACTGCGGTGTGTGTCGAAGGGGTGGGGGGGTCAACGCACTCTTGAAGCTCTGCGGGCGAGCTGATTGATGAAAGCAGCCGTAACAAGGTTTCGGGGAAAAGTAATACAAATCTTTGCTGAGCTGTCGCTGTTTTTGACATAAGCTGCAGCTTTGTTCTCGCCAGCCCAATCAAAACATTACATGTGTGAAAGTCTGATAAATGGTATGCTGCCACGGCAAATTACAATTACATTACAAGGCACAAAAATAAATAAATAAATAAATGTCACTTTCAACACAGTTGAACTGGAAATAGCTCTGTTAGAGAAAGATTTAAAAAAAATAAAAATACTGGGCAGTAATTTATTGCACCAAATTAACAAGAAACTGATACTCTGAATTATGTTAATTGGCCAATTTCTCTTATCCGAATCAGAATCACAAGCATATTTATTTGCCAAGTATGTCCAAAAAACACACAAGGAATTTGTAGTAGCCACTCTAGTACGACAACAGACAGTCAATTGACAGAGAACGCTTTTGAGACATAAAGACATTGAGAAAAACAGTCGCTGAGCAATAACGGGTTGCTAGTTATCTAGTAATGCCGATACAATTATTATTATTTTTTTTGACAATTGTGCAAAACGATGCAGAATCCTCTAGCACTTAGAGCAGTTTGAATGACTAATATAGAAATAGTCCGGTGCAATGGCCGTTGTGCGAAGGGTGCCGCGACTTCAAAGAGTGTATGCAATTTAAAGTGACTAGTAGCGTGATAATCTGGGACAATGTGGATTGTGCAAATGTTGCAGATACTCCTCAGTCAGTGTGCAAGTGGGGCAGATGCTACTCTGGCATGAGTAACCAGTATTGGTCAACAACAGATATGCAAATAGTGCAGCGTGGCGAGACTACTACAGTGAGTGCACGAGTAATAAATTGGCCCGACAGAAATGTGACAACAAACTCAAGACAAAAAAAATTTCCAGCACGTTGCAATGAAATTGTAGGTGAGCTGTTTAAGAAGTTGATTGCAAGAGGGAAGAAGCTGTTGGAATATTTGCGAGTTGTAGTTGGCATTGATCGGTAGCGCCTACCCGAGGGGAGGAGCCGGAAGAGCCGGTGACCGGGATGTGGAGGGTCCGAGAGGATTTGGCACGCTCTTGTCTTAGTTCTGGCAGCGTGCAAGTCCTCAAGGGTGGGTTAAGGGGGTCCCGACAATCTTTTCAGCAGTTTTGATTTTCCGTTGCAGTCGGAGTTTTTCCTTTTTTGTAGCAGCACCAAACCAGACTGTGATGGAAGAACACAGGACTGATTCGATGACCGCTGTGTAGAACTGCCTCAGCAGCTCCTGTGGCAGGCCGTGCTTCGTCAGAAGCCGCAGGAAGTACATCCTCTGCTGGGCCTTTTTGAGGACGGAGTTGATGTTGATCGCTCACTTCAGGTCCTGAGAGACTGTAATTCCCAGGAACTCGAAGGTCTCGACGGTTGACACAAGGCAGCTGGACAGCGTGAGGGGCAGCTGTAGCGAAGGGTGCCTCCTGAAGTCCACGATCATCTCTACAGTCTTGAGCGTGTCCAGCTCCAGGTTGTATCGGCCGCACCACAGCTCCAGCTGCTCCACTTCCTGTCGATATCCAGACCCGTCACAAGGCCGATGACAGTGGTGTCTTCTACAAACTTCAAATCCACTGCAAGATGGCAGGCGAGACGCTGAGTTGGAGACGCTTGGAGGAAAGGAGTTCAAGGATGATGGTGTTGAACGCTGAGCTGAAGTCCACGAACAGGATCCTCGCATAGGCCCCTGCACCGTCGAGGTGCAGTCCCATGTTGACTGCATCATCCGCTGACCTGCATCCTCTCGTGCGGAGCTTCACCTAGATGCCGGCTCGCTTCCCTCTGTGGCGCCGCCTCCGTCTCCATGCGCCAAAGACCGCGGTCGCTCCTCCGATCTGACAAACCTCAAACATCTACGAGGGGCAGTCAAAAAGTAATGAGCCCAATTTTATTTAAGGCACTAATAAAAAAGACATTTCTTCAGAAATGTTCATGGTTTATAGTTTAAAAAAAAAAAGATCTTGCTTTGGAAGGGGAACCATCACACGTGCGTATGGGGAAGCTGCAATAGGCTACAGCCCTGTCAAAATGCGGGTGTCCAGGATCAAAGATTCAGAACAAGAGCTTGCTTTGAGTGACCTCCGGGACAAGGAAAAGACAAGCAATACTTCCTTTGACTGGACAACCATAACTCATCCTTCGCACACACCTGATCTGGTACAATCAAATTATCCGCTTTTTGGACCTTTAAAAGAAGGATTTAAGGGGTCAGCACTTCGCTGATGACGAAAATGTAGCTCGCTGTAACAAATAACAAGCTGTAAAAACTGGCCTCCAGAATTTTATGAAGCTGGCATACATTCCCTCGTTCATTGATGGACAGTGTGCTAAAAAAAGGGAGATTATACTGAAAAGTAGCGATAAACACCCCACTTTGTGGGCTTTACTTTACTATGCCTACAGTGCCTTTCTGTCGCAATAAATGTAGAGGAAAATTGGGCTTATTACTTTTTGACTGCCCCTCGTACAGACTATGTAACAGATAACAAAACGACCATGCCACACTGTTCTGAAAGTCTGGGTACTTTCCAAGTACTTTACTATATGGTTTCAAAAGGCATTTTATCAAGACCATGCCAAACTTTGGTATATCAACAGTCCTTAGTGGCTTTCATAGTGAAATATTACACTGCAGGACTTTGCCTCAGGCACAAACACACATGGGATTCAAAGCAAACAGCACCACGTTCTTAGCATGTCAAAAAGTGTCTTTATGTCCTCTCACTGGATGTCCTGCCACCTTTGTGTTGGCTTCTTTTTATGAGCTCGTTGCGGTTGAGTTCTCCTGCCAGAAGCCCTCTTTCCCTTCCGTCCTGCCTCATGATCAAAGCTTCTGCAGCGCCACCGTGGCGTTTGATGCTGCGGCAAAAAAAAAGAGGGCCTGTAGGAGGTTCTGATTTCTTCTTCAGTTCTGCTCCCCCAAAAAAGCCAGGCCACTCTTGGGTCCAGGGGGAAGGAAAGCACTATGATGGGACACCAATGGAAGTCCCCTGCCTGATGAAACAGTGAAACAAGATGATTTTGTTGCTGTATAAACTTCAAGTGGGCTTTTTTCGTCCAAATATGAGGTCAAAACCAATCAACGATCAAATAAAGTGGACCTGTTCCAAGGCCGATCACTCTTACATTGGATGAGCATCAAAGTGTTCACCTTCAAGGGTACCCTCCTCCTGTAGATGCCTGAATTGGGTTATTACAAATCATGTATTATAGAGCTGTTTTTCAAATGTAAACCGAGTCTTGCAATGTCCACAAAACATTTCTGTAATCGTGCTAGCAAAAACAAAACAAGAAACAACAAAAAAAAAAGAAGCATCTTGGTGGAGGGATGGAGGATACCACCAAAATCTCCTGAAGATGTATAAAAGGGAATTTGTTTGGGTAATGTTTGCAAAATATCTGGCTATGAAGCAGTACAATTGGGAATTGGACCAAAGTTTTCTCGCAAAAAAAAAAAAAACACCTCTAAAATGGAAAAAAAACCTCAGAGGCCGAATCGCCATTGTGGATGACACCTTGCAGGCATATCTCATTGTGTACAATATTCCAATTTCCATTTCCCAAAATAAAAAGGATACCAAAACCTGAACAAATCGGATACCGAAGTGGTGGTTATGAAAGTTTAGTAAGACTTCATACAACAAATGTGTTGTAATTAGTGGAAAACTGACATATTTTCCAAGTTACTTTAAAAAGCTTCCTTTTTATCTTTTATAGTCCCATTGTAAAATAATGACATTAAAAAATAGATTGCTTAAAAAAGTGTCTTGAGAAAACCTTGCCTCATCATACTGTACAGTATGTACAGAACTTGCTCTGTTCACAAGCTGCTGAAAACAAGATGTCCTACCATCTGTATCGCGGTGTTCAAAGTCGCCTTTTACATCTGGAAAACCTTCATTGTCACAACACCAGAAAAGGAGCTCGACAGCTGCTTTTCAACAGCTCATTTATGGTTGTTTTCCACCCACCTCAGAGAAATTTGCATGGAAAATAAATTTCATTTGGATGAATAGGAACGGGCGGATCCAGTTCGATTATACACCTTCAAATATAATCAAAAGCCCTTGACATATTATTCACATGCTTGGTTCTGTGCCACTTCAGCTTCATTTCTCACTGCGCTTCAATTAAAGTTCAAAGACTGAATACACCAGGATGATTGACCTGGAAGGGAGCTAATGTGCGCGCGCCATTAATGTTTTGAAGAAAAAAAAAAAAACCAAACAAAACAACTTTATTTCTTTGGAATTTCTGTGATCCCTGATGATTACACGAACCTTAAAGCTTTAATATTCTCTTCGTGAGGAGACTCACTTCATGATACAGAAGTACCTTGACTTACAAATGAATTTTCTTTTGTTGATTTAAAAAGAAACAACCAAAAAAACAACGTCTTGTCCGTGCTTTAACCAGAGCAAAAAGAACATTGTATGATTTGTAGGTTTTATTTTTGTGCAGGCGTGTACTGTATGTCTGGCGCATGTGTTTAACCTCGTGTGCCTCCTCTATCCATCATGTGAACATCTGACAGAACATGGTACCTCCCTTCTGCATAAGGACACATTGTAAACAGAGTTTCCGCCTTGAAGTGCCTCTGCTCAGTTCTCAGACGCTAACATAAAGGGGTTGTGGGGAGGCGAACCATCGTATCGCTGAGTGGAGCTCTTCAAGCGCGTGAATATCCGACAGTCTCCATGCATTTATTGAACAGGGGTCGGCATACGTGTGACCTTTCACATACAAGTGCATCGGGAGCGTTTGTACCACCGTCCGCTCGTCATTGCCGCGTGTCTTCGGTCACCCTGCATGTGATGCTGGCGAACAAAATGAGCAGTAGTCACCGAGGGCGGTCTGAGCGTCATCAATCTAATTTATAATCATAACCAGCAACAATGGATTGTCTTTGAAAATGTTATTATGGCTGGACCAGAGTTGAGCGCTAATTTGGGGCCCGTTACTATCAGGGGGCAATTAGAGATGAGTCTTAAATGATTATTTGTTGGAATGATACTAGAATCTATTGAAACGTTCACGACAGAGTTGTTTCATGAATGCATTAGCAGGAGTACTGGCAGTAACGGCTTCGAAAACTCAAAAGGTGATTGGATGGAAGTTCTTTTCATCACACCCATTAGGACCTTGCCAGATCATCAAGTACTGTCGATACTATTTATTTTGGGGGGGGGGGGGGGGGGGACGACAATATTTTGTTGTGATTAAGTTGTAGAAGAAGTCACTTCTGGCCTTTGTCACGTTAAACCACACCCATAGCCGCCACCTCTATCTTCTCAAAGCAAGCTGATTTGCCCCCAAATTTTTGGCCCAAGCTTAGCATAATAATTGTATATTGTAACTTTAAATCATTTTTATTAATCAAATGACACTTCTAGTACTGTGTCTATCTGGAGTCCGTTCTCTTGACTTTAGTAGTATTTTGTACAATTTGCTACTGCATATAGTGGAAACTGATTTTTCGGGGAGAATTCTTTTTCTCTATTAAAATGTGTTATTTTCATCTATTTTGACCATTGGAACTGTAGTGTTGTGGTAGTCGAACAAAATCCATAAAACCAACAAAAAGGACCCATGGTATGATCCATGGTCTGGACAGATTGATTCAACATATGACTCTGATCCAGAATTCTGGTAATGATCCAAAGAAGGATTATTGGCATTGCTGTTGGTCTGCTTTCTACTGAGTGACATTCAAGTTTTTGGCACGCTCATTTTGGCCAACATGGCTGAGCCCCCACCCCCATGGTTGGACATGCAACATTGATGATTCCCTGAAAGCAACAGCTGTGACCTACCTTCTATGGCTTGATGTCTCTATGTATAGAACACAGAGACATCCATAACAGGAATTCAAAAGCGATGCATGTCCCAATATAAACCTATAAACTCCTTTCACACCTACTACTGTATCATAAGCCCTTGTGTTTGAGGTGTGAACAGCAATGGCGCAACACTGGATAGCTTAGACTGTGCTGCTGTGGCATTTGTGTGCTATCTATTCACCCTGGGGGGCATGGAACGCGTACGCTGAAGCACAAAATGTACGAGAAGACGGTGAAAGGTGTGGAATGGGGAGAAAGGTGAATGCAGCTGAAAGAAAGTTCATTAAAAAGAGGCGATTAGAACTCGAAACCACAAGGCTTTTGTTAGTTTTTGCACGAACGTGACAATTATCTACAGTACGCTGAAATACTACTCAAAACATTTTGTGTATGGTATATGTTAAATTACAGCCTCGTAATTTTGATGCAGTGTTTTTATGACGTAACGGGGTTTCTTAAAGACCTCTGGTTAGCGTCTGTAAATATTGAAGTTAAAAGAAAAAAATGTCAACATATTGCACTTCAAACCCTCACAATAAACAAGAGACGCAAGTCGCCAATTTTAAGAAATTTGCCTCAACTTGACTTTGTATTCATGAGACTCGACTTGACTTCCACTTGGAACTACCCATCTCTGCAATATAAAGTGCCCCTGGGCCCGATCCCGACCCTCGATTGATTGGGTGGGGTCCTCAGCCTCCGCGGTGCGGCCACAGCAATTACAGGACACTTCTGTCAGTCTTTGTGCATGTAAAACGGTGTCAATTCACTTGCATGTGTCCGCAGGCACACACCCCTGGGAGTCTTTCACTGGGTGTGGGGCCACTCACTTATTGCGACAAAATAACTCATGAATATGCAAACTGTTTGTGTAACCCCTCACTCATACTCTCGTCCTATAGACTTTTATAATTTACAGTCAATCCCACCACACTTGAGTTGTACACCGGGTTCACGACCCTTGTCCTGCATGCTTCTTCTCGTGTCCTTGTCCTGTTCTACCTTGTCCTGTCCTTCCCTCACAGGGTGTAGCACTACAGCCCCATGCAACACTCATATTTCATGTTTCATTGTTGTAGATAATGTAATGACTTACTTTTCTCATCCTCATTTACTATTGGTGCTTTGTCTTTTGTCTTCGTTTCTCTCTCCCCTCGAGAAACTTTGTTCTGTTTGACTCTGATTCTCAATAAACTTCAATTATAATACTAATAAACCACAGCGGAAGCTTAAAAACTCCACTTTGACCCAGTAAAACTGTTCCGGCGTAAAAGGGATGCAGATCCTCCATTCTGCTTCTGCTTGACCTAACAGGGGCCCAACCGATTAATCGATCGTAGCCCTTTTCAAATCGGCATAAATCGTCCGACTTTTTGCCGATTTTGTAATTTTTATTTGATTTTTTTTCCATATTAACACATTACAACATAAGACAAAGATAATGACATAGAAAATTGTCTTTTGACTAAAAATTGGCTGATTTTTTTGCAGATTTTTCTCTCTGTTGTAAAACTTAAATACTAAAGTATTGCAAAATGGTCAAATGTTCTGCCTGTAATTTATATCTTTATTGTTGTACATGTAAGTTTTAAGGGACATAATCAGGGGATTTTATAAGACAACATCTTGTCACACACCTTTTTTTTGGTTTATGACATTTTTTCCCCCAAGAGACCCATTGACGACGAGCCACTACAAGTTCTGTTGAATGTCAATATGACAGTCTACCATTGTGTGATGTGGCAACAAACAAGCAAGAACTACACAAATGTTGGGCCAAGTGACACAAGCCACAGGCGACCTGCTGCCACAATAGCCAATGTTGACGTGTGACGGAAATATTCCACAACATTCCACAATTAAGTTTTCCCCATATTATTTTTTGTGACTTATCATATGCCTTTTTATGACTTATTATAGGTCTTTTCGCTTCTTGAGCATGTTAATTGTTTTATGGAGCAAACTCTATTAACTAATTTTCTCAGTCATTTTTTTTCAAAATCTCTGCCTCACTACATAGGTGTCAAACTCAAGGCCCGGGGGCCAGATGCGGCCCGCCACATCATTTTATGTGGCCCGCGAAAGCAAATCATGCTCGTCAACTTCCGTGATTTTTGCTAAAATCTGTACCCAAATTACAAATTGTCATAATAATAAACAATAATGTTGAGATATTTCATTTTTCTGTGACCAAACCCTTCTTCTACAGTAACTTAAGCAATACTTGAACAAACTATTATCCTTGTCTTCTGATTTCAGAACTAGTTATCAATCAATTTGTTGTGTTTATATGAATGAATGAATGAATGGTTTCACTGTTCTAACAGCCCTCTGAGGGAAATCATAACTACAATGCGGCCCGAGACAAAAAAAAGAGTTTGACACCCTTGCCTTACTCGAATATTTGAATCGCATGATGCTAACTGACAACTGACAGTGGACGTATTATTATTTTTTTTAAAGCTATATTTACCTTATTTTGTTATGCAATGAAACCAAATAATTACAAAAGAATTTTTTTTTTTTTTTTTTACCAGGAAGTCATCTGACAACCATATAAAAGCATTTCACCTTGAGGTTTTATCTAAGGTCGAAGATTAACCACTTCCTCCTGGATTACTTTCACTTCTGTTTTTACTGTGTAATTATTATTTATGGCATTATGGCAACTCTTGCTGTGCGTCACATGAATAAGCTCTCTCAGCAAGAATTCTATGAAGGATAATCCTGTTGTATAGCTCATGGCATTAACCCAATAAAGTTTAAGAGGGTCTAATTGCCAAAAATTCTACATTTCTATTTTAATCATCCTATTTTCTTGATAGCAGAGCTCTGGCTGCAGCTAAGCAGTTGTTGTGTGTTCTTGGCGTGCTCAAGTTGACCCTCCCAGGATAAATAAAGTAAAACAAAGCTGCAGGCTGGTGGTGGGGGGACAAGTTGGTCCAAGGAGTGTCCCGATTCCTGGGGATATCCCTATCGAGTGTCAGCCATAGCTGGATAAACATCCAGTAGCATAGCTGTGACTCACCTTTACCAATAATGACACACTACTACCTATTTGCCTAATGTATACATATGAGCACTCATGCGCTCAATGAGTCATAAGCGGAAATTAAATTAGCATCGTGTCAACTTCACGGCAGGATATTTGACTATGGCGTAAAATGGCCTTGACCTCCATTATGCATGCTCTGTTCAGACCCCTCAGTGTTGCTCACATTACATACTGTACTACCGATGCATTCGTGATAGGACGTCAGGCACAAAAATTATACTGATGAGGATTTTCCATATCGATTGAGTGCATCAGCATGGAGGTTTATTTGGCGTTCTATGAATCTCCGAGGTGGCGCCTGTAATTGAGTGAAGGGAAACTGGACGGCGGCCAAGGTTTTTTCAGGTTGTGCTGAATTTACACAATAAACAAGAAAAAGCAGGTTTCCTGGACCTGAACTTTTCACCTCCTCAGCATTTTTCTTGTTTTATCGTTCTAAAGAAGACACTTGTCCAAATAGACCTAGAAAAAGTGGTTCTGTTAGATGATGGCAGGGTTGAGACGGAATGCAACCCCCCCCCCCCCCCCCCCCACACACAGCCGCCGTTCTCCTCTCTGTTAGCTGTATTCAATTATCCCACATATCTCATTAAGACACAAACTTCACACATAAGCTTCTCTCTCGTCGAGTTCCAAATTTAACACATAACAGACACATGCTTGTACAAGCAGAGTGTGATTTCCCTTGACTGTAAGGCAAGCCCACACCTTTAAGTGTTTACTATAAAAGCACCTTGTTTCTACTTGTGTATATAATTACTATGTATACTATGTCTATACCGTGTCTTTGCTGTATTGCCATTTTACATGAGTCCAACTTTATCTATTGCACAAACCCGATATCACTGGAACAACTCTGCTGAACTCAGTTTAGGGATTTTTCACACTGCAATTGTCCCGCGCCTGCCAAAATGAATTGACATGCTAAACTACGGGGCTTTTAAAAGTCACGACTATATTTATCCGGTGTCAGACACACAATGTCTCTCTCTGTCTTCCTGGAGAATGCGGTCTGGAATGGCACCAATGTGGACCACAACAAGGCCGAACACAGATAGACTGACCGATTTACAGGCATGCCAACAAGTCAGAGGCTGCGATTCTGTTACATAAAAGACCCCCTGTGTCTAACACAGCTTGAGTTTACGACTCAACTAATGCTATCTTTGGCTGACATCAAAGGGCGAATTGATAATCTGCTTGGCTGAATCGAATTGAATCCAAAGGGGCCAGAACTCAAGGGGCAAATATGGTTGAATCAAAAGAGCATTTTGACAAAAGATTGTGCAATATTGATAATAATGACCCCATGCTACTTAGCTTCTTTCAAGCTTTTTTATGAAGTGAATATTGCTCGAGTACATCGGTACTTTTTGTAGCTCGTAGAACTTTAAGCCTCTGTGCATTTTATACATAACCTGGATTGACGTGAAACCAGGCCTGACCAATCATCTTCCTTGAATTTATAATCCCAGCCATTTTCCCAAAAGTTTCTATCATCTCTTTTATGACCTGCTGTCGATTTCTACATAATGGTGACATGTTAACGAAAGTTCTGAAGTGAAACGAGCCAATTCCAGCAAAATAAAATCATATTTTTAAGCCTTCCTGAACTCCATAGCACAACCACCACTCACACCTCTCACATCTTGCAATCTTTCCCTGCCGAAAAGCTTCATCCTCCTTTCATTCCTATGACCCATTTAACTGCGGGACTCTGCCCAGGTAAATCTGCACTGATATCATTATGCTCCAATTAAAGCCCCCCTGGTGTATCCAGGGCGTGCAAATCCAGGCCAAGAAGTTGTTGTCTTTCGCAGAGCGGGAAACATGCTTTTTAAACACGCAAAGCGCAACAATGCAAAACAAGTTAAATAAGAAGTTCATCTGGCAGGCTTGAGCGGTCTCGGTTTAGAATCAGGATGGCTAGGATATTTTTTATTTTTTTACTTGAACACGCATACCGTGTGTGTTTGTGTGTGTGTGTGTGTGTATATATATATATATATATATATATATATATATATATATATATATATATATATACACACAATTTGCTGTAGATAATGCTTACTATGTAGCTCTACATGGCTGTTTAGTGCCAATAAAAACATTTATGGGGCAATTCAATTTATTGAGCATGGATGGTAGAGAGAGGCAGCCATCTGTCATGTTGAATTTCCTGGGCAAGTACGAGTTTGCCTGTAATGTTATTTGCCGAGTGGTTCTTTATGAAGAGCTAATACAGCAGTTGGACAAGACTCCAATGTGGGAGCACTCAAGTCTTTGCTAATAGTGCGTCAAAACAGCTCTTTGCTCATTTGTGACTGAGGAATGACACTGGCTCATGTTCGCGGCTCGCTGACATTTATACTGTATGTGGCCAGCTCTTAGCTGTGTATGACCACGACTAAGATCAACAGTAGAAAGTGACCAGGCGCCGGCGGCTACCACTCCCCTTCCCCTTTATTTTCCCAGTCTCGCTTTGGGTCTGTGACTCCACGTCTGGTCAACTCTCACTTGTGTGTGTTCACAACAGGAGGATGAAGCGAGACGGCCAAATTATGGCATAAGGGTGGCGGAGTGGCACCATCAAAATGCTGTTTAGACTAAAACAGTTGGCAGTCTGGAAGGCTTGAGTAAGAAACGCTCTATTAGTAAAAGAGACTGACGAGGATGACCATATTAACGGACTGGATCCAAATGTTCTTTTTGAACAGAAGCAATTCTGTCATGAGGAAATGAAGGAGTAGTTGTGATCACACTTCGGACACCACTTCGCCACCAATAGCTCATCCGTAAGGTTTTGGGCTTTGGAACCAGAGAGTCCACTGCAAACAAAACAAAATGCAACAGGTTGTTGGAGATATGCTGCTTCTTGACAACTGTCTGCCATTTACAGTCAATCAGATGAGATATTTTGTAAAGATAAACGAAAAGGGATCCATCCATCCATTTTCTACCGCTTAGCCGAGGTCGGGTCGCGGGGACAGTAGCTTTAGCAGGGACGCCCAGACTTCCCTCTCCCCAGCCACTTCATCCAGCTCTTCCGGGGGTGATCCCGAGGCGTTCCCAGGGGAGCCGAAAGACGTTGTCTCTCCAGCGTGTCCTCGGTCGTCCCCGGGGTCTCTCTGGGACGTGCCCGGAACACCTCACCGGGGAGGCGTCCGGAAATCATCCGAATCAGATGCCCGAGCCACCTCATCTGGCTCCTCTCGATGTGGAGGAGCAGCGGCTCTCCTCTGAGATCCTCCCAAATGACCGTGCTTCTCACCCTACCACTAAGGGAGAGCCCGGACACCCTGCGGAGGAAACTAATTTCGGCCGCTTGTATCCGGGATCTTGTTCACAGCTCGTGACCATAGGTGAGGGTAGCAACGTGGATCGACCGGTAAATTGAGAGCTTCGCCTTTCGGCTTAGCTCCTCCTTTACCACAACGGACCGATAAAAAAGTCTGCATCACTGTAGACGCCGCACCGATCCGCCTGTCGATCTCCCGTTCCATTCTTCCCTCACTCGTGAACAAGACCCCAAGATACTTGAACACCTCCACTTGGGGCAGGATCTCATCCCCGACCCGGAGAGGGCACACCACCCTTTCCGACTGAGGACCATGGTCTCAGATTTGGAGGTGCTGATTCTCATCGCAGCCGCTTCACACTCGGCTGCAAACTGCTCCAGTGAGAATTGGAGAACCACATCATCTGCAAAAAGCAGAGATGCAACACTGAGGCCACCAAAGAGGACCCCCTCTACGCCTCAGCTGCGCCTTGAAATTCTGTCCATAAAAGTTATGAACAGAATCGGTGACAAAGGGCAGCCTTGGCAGAGTCCAACCCTCACCAAAAACGAGTCCGATATACTGCCGGATATGCGGACCAAACTCTAACTCCGGTCGTACACGGACCGAACAGCCCGTATCAGGGGTTTCAGTACCCCGTACTCTCGAAGTACTACCTTACCCCCCCCCCCCCCCCCCCACAGGAATCCCCGAGGGACACGGTCGAACGCCTTCTCCATGTCCACAAAACACATGTAGACCGGTTGGGCGAACTCCCATCCGCCCTCGAGGATCCTGCAAAGGGTGTAGAGCTGGCCCACTATTCCACGGCCAGGACGAAAACCACACTGCTCCTCCTGAATCTGAGATTCGACTTCCCGACAGACCCTTCTCTCCAGCACCCCTGAATAGACTTTACAAGGGAGGCTGAGGAGTGTGATCCCCTGTAGTTGGAACAACTACTCCGGTCCCCCTTCTTAAAAAGGGGGACCACCACCCCAGTCTGCCAATCCAGAGGCACTGTCCCCAATGTTCACGCAATGTTGCAGAGGCGTGTCGACCAGGGCAGCCCCACAACATCCAGAGCCTTTAGGAACTCCGGGCGAATCTCATCCACCCCTGGGGCCTTGCCACCGAGGAGCTTTTTAACCACCTCAGTGACCTCAACTCCAGAGACAGGACAGCGCCCGCCTCAGAGAACCCAGACTCTGCTTCCTCATGGGAAGGCGTGTCGGTGGCATTGGGGAGGTCTTTAAAGTATTCTCCCCACCGACTCACAACGTCCCGAGTCGAGGTCAGCAGCCAGCGCCCCATCCCCACTATACACAGTGTTGGTGCACTGCTTCCCCCTCCTGAGACGCCGGATGGTGGACCAGAATTTCCTCGAAGCCGTCCGGAAGTCTTTCTCCATGGCCTCACCGAACTCCTCCCTTGCCCGTGTTTTTGCTTCATCGATCACCAAAGCTGTATTCCGCTTGGCCAGCCGGTACCCATCAGCTGCCTCAGGAGTCCCACAGGCCAAAAAGGCCCGACAGGACTCCTTCTTCAGCTTGACGGCATCCCTCACCGTTGGTGTCCACCAACGGGTTCGGAGATTGCCGCCACCGACCACCTTACGGCCACAGCTCCGGTCGGCCCCCTCAGCAAATGAGGCGCGGAACATGGTCCACTCGGACTCGATGTCCCCCGCTTCCCCCGGAACATGAGCAAAGTCCTGTTGGAGGTGGGAGTTGAAACTCCTTCTGACAGGGGATTCTGCCAGACGTTCCCAGCAGACCCTCACAATACGTTTGGGCCTGCCACGTCGGACCGGCATCTTCCCCCACCATCGGAGCCAACTCACCACCAGGTGGTGATCAGTTGACAGCTCCGTCCGTCTTCACCCGAGTGTCCAAGACATGTGGCCGAAAGTCTGATGACACGACCACAAAGTCGATCATCGAACTGCGACCAAGGGTGTCCTGGTGCCAAGTGCACATGTGGACACCCTTATGCGTGAACATGGTGTACGTTATGGACAATCCTATATGAGCACAGAAGTCCAATAACAGAACACCGCTCGGGTTCTGATCGGGGGGGCCGTTCCTCCCAATCACCCCCTTTGAGGTCTCACTGCCATTGCCCATGTAAGTATTGAAGTCCCCCTGCAGAACGATGGAGTCCCCAGCGGGAGTGGTCTCCAGCACCCCCTCCAAGGACTCCAAAAACGGTGGCTACTCTGAACTTCTGTTTGGTGCATAGGCACAAACAACAGTCAGGACCCGTCCCACCACCCGAAGACGGAGGGAGGCTACACTCTCATCCACCGGGGTGAACCCCAACGTACAGGCGCTGAGCTGGGGGGAAATAAGTATACCCGCACCTGATCGCCGCCTCTCACCGTGGGCAACTCCAGAGTGGAAGAGAGTCCAACCCCTCTCGAGAGGACTGGTACCAGAGTCCAAGCTGTGTGTGGAGGCGAGTCCGACTATATCTAGTCGGAATTTCCCGACCTCACTCAACAGCTCGGGCTCCTTCCCTGCCAGAGAGGTGACATTCCACGTCCCTATAGCCAGCTTCTGTAGCCGGGGATCAGATCGCCAAGGTCCAAGCCTTCGGGCACCGCCCAGCTCGCACTGCACCGACCCCTATGGCCCCTCCCACAGGTGGTGAGCCCATGGGAAGATGAAAAGGGATTGCTGTGTTAAAACAATAAAAGTAAGAATATACTGTATATCTATGCAAATTTAAAAAACAATGCCTGCTAAGACTTTAAGATCCATTAAGTCTTTCTCTAGGTGTGATTTAAGGTATAAAAACATGTCCTAGACCCTTCCATTGATCTTCCAGAGTGTGAAAACAGCCTGAAAAGGTTGTTTTGGCTTGAAATCAATCCGCAGGCCGGTAACCGTCAAGCCTGAGGCTGTCAGAACATCATCCCTGATCCCTCCCTCGTCCGTCAGTCAGGATGTATTGGGCGAGAGTGTGAATTGGAGAGAAATCACCTGGAATCTCATAAGATTCAATAGCTTTATTCCAGGAGAGGGGTGGTTAGAGTGTGGTCAAGCTCCCAGGGGGAGAAACTGTGGTGCGGATTAGTTAACCCCATCTAACCAGAGGTGCTACTCAACCTTATCCCCGTGCAACATAAGCCTCTTCTCTCTAGTCTTCCTGTGGTCTTTCCCTTTCTCTGTCTTTTATTTTAATCTTAATCTCCATTTACTTGTCTCTGGACTCCTCTTCTTCCCGCAGGCACGCTGCCATCTTTCTCTTTTTTTTCCACTATGGCCAAACCCCCACCTTGCAAGTTATATGGTATTCTTGGTCAGGATCAGGGCCATTCTTGTCTTTCAGTTAAAGTGAGACTGAGGGAGAAGGACACATACCTGCAGTTGGTCACAGGAATTCAAACGATTGCTTTTCTACTCTTGGAAATTTTGATTATATACCTTTTTGGTCCTGGAAAAGGTACAAAATAAGTTGCCTAATGGGGTAAAGAGAGGTCTTCTCAAGTCTGGGAGCAGTACTTTGGTTCCAGATATTCACAAATTCCAAATTCAAATTTACATCCATCAAGCATGACGTCACAGATTTAGGTCTGACTTTGTTGTTCTGCATGGGACAGCTGTACATTTGAGGCTCTTGCACTTTTGGACCAGTGAACACCCCTCTCTAGTAATAATAAACTCATACAAGGGGAATAGAACACACACTCTCTTGTTTACACTGCTCATAACCAAGATGACACGCACTTTTGGAACTCATGACCGCCAAACATTAAAATAGCGGCCCGCTGGTCAGTCTAGACATTTTATATTTTGCTGGACCTCTCTTTCTCTGAGGTTACCTTTTGCATAAGTGCCTCCCACACGTGTATCACTGCAACTGTTGGACCTTAGATTTATTTCTGCAAATACTTTTTTTTTTGGGTGACCAGCGCAGCAGTGGAACATGTATAGGGGGAGTTTTGTTTTGGCTGATGCATCATGGAAAGGGTGGCTCACCTCTCTCTGCCTTATAAGGTAGCGGCAGTGTCTCATGGGAGAGAAATGAGATGTTGTTACAGTCTCTGGCCATATAGCCACTAAGTATGCAGCGGTCCGCATGAGTGTGTTTGAGTAAATGGTGAGTATGCAGGGAAGCCAGCTTGTCTATTTAGGGGAAAGAAATGATCCCATAGTCCATTAGGGGGGAGGAGAAGCAGCGGGAGTAAGATATAGCAAAGGTATTCCTGAAACACAGAGAGGCTTTGATAAAAAAGCTCTGGGAGGATACTTTTGATATCGCTCCAACTCCCATGTTTGACTAGCCCCCTCTCATCACATTCCCCTCTACTCTTGGGGGTCTGGAGTCGGATTAACCTGCCGCTAAGGAGCCCTGCTATCTCACGTGAAGAGAGCTTAGAGGGGGGTAAGAGAGGAAAAGATGAGGAAATGAAGGAGAAGTTGTGATCCAATTTTCAGCTCCCACCCTGTGTTTTGTATAAACGGGTTCCCAGGGGCGGCACGGTGGACGACAGGGTAGCACATCCGCCTCACAGTTGTGAGGACCCAGGTTCAAATCCGGCCTCGCCTGTGTGGAGTTTGCATGTTCTCGCCGTCCCTGCGTGGGTTTTCTCCAAGTACTCCGGTTTCCTCCCACATCCCAAAAACATGCATTGTATGTTAATTGAAGATTAAATTGACCGTAGGTGTGAATGTGAGTGTGAATCCGCCTTTCGCCCCGAGTCAGTCAAGCGGGATGGAAAATGGATGGATGGGTTCCCAGGACAGTACATGCTATTTGTAAAAGAATCTCTGCATGCGAGTGTGTGGTCTCCACTAGTTTTGTTTTGTGCGTCATTACCCCCCGCCTCTGAAGAATGGAAATCTCCGACACGGAGCCCCTGATAACTATATCCTAGAATTCAGGAGAGAGAATTAGAAAGCAATAGAGGATGTTATCCTGCGGGTAAACGGCAGCAAATAAAATTAGGACAACGATCCCCCCTCCCGCCACTGCCCCGCTGGCTCACTTATGAACAGGGTAATATCCAGGTTGACCTGACACTGACCCAAGCTTGTTATAAGTCCTAAAAGTTATGAGTGGAGGAAATATAAGCAGATGAAATGGGATTGTAGTGCTTTAAGCGCATCTATCGCAGGGACCCCCTCCCCTTGTTCAGGCTTAGAGGCCGATTATGCCATATGATATTGAATCCTCTTTGGGCTGTATCTATTGTGTGAGAGTTTAAAGCTGGCCAAGCAGGCGTGCGCATCCGTCTGCCTGGATAGAGGCGATGCCGTCGCGCAACGCACCGGCAACCTCCACTCTACCTTGCGTCAGGGGGGCTTTTAGGTCAGGAGTTCAGCGGCATTACTTAGTAATGACATTCAATCAGCATCCATCACTGACTGGTTGGGCTGCATGAAGACGGTGGAAGGCTTTGCCCATGAAGCTCCATTAGATTTACATAATGTTCTGATTATACCTTTCAGATTTTTGGTTCAACAAGAGAAAGCAATGAGTAAGTATACAGTGGAAATTCCTAATGGGAGGCAACAAGGAACACTTTTGTTCCCATTGTACTTCCCGCCTTGGTTATTCTATCCTCTGCTGCGAACTGCTTTTGACGTAAAACACACCTTAATGTCAACAACAAGGCAAACATTTGGTTTTGGTCAAAGCCAGTGTTTAGCGGTAAACACACAGTGCAGGTTGGTTTGACACAAGAGGCGGCCCTTTTCGATTTGGCAGAAGCCGGCCCACGCTGACTGATTTACAAGGTTATGACACGCCATTGTAAACTTTAAAATGCTGTAAAAGTGCCTGATTGACAGGTCAACCTGAACTCTTGAATAGTGACACCGCTCTGTTTGACACGTTGCCATCTCAACTCAAATACAACAGTGGCCAAGTCATGACCCGTAGAGGATAGTTTACAGTTTTAACACAGCAACACACATTTGGAAACAATGGCCTTGTTAAAATGGACAATAACTCAGGTTTGGAATAAAAATCTAAATAAATCTGTAAATACTCCCACATTAAACAGCATATTCCAGTCTGCATTTATCACTGAACATAAGCAAAACTGTTTAGTACACTGTGTACTGTATCTATGTAAACTATATATGTATGTATATGTATTTGCTTTATTTTTGCTTTGTTTAAGGTCAGCATTGCAAATGTGAATGTGTTGTACAGTCCCTTATCTGGATAAATAAAGTTAGAAGTTTTTTATTATTATTATTATTATGGGTCCACAAGTGTTGTCGTAGGTGCCTTTGCCATATCCTGCATTACAACCATTCATTCAATATACTGTACATTGCATCAGCAAAATAGTCATACTTCTTCACTTTGTTGTTTCACCGCCTTATTCCAAAATAGATTAAATTAATCCCCCCCCCCGCCCCTCAAAAGTCTTCACAAAATATTCCATAAGGAGAAAGTGATCAAATGTTTATGTAATTTTTTGCAGATTTTTCGAAAAATTAAATATTTTAATATCACAAGTACATCCAGTAGACATTCCTTAAGCTTGAATAAAAATATCCAAAATGGTTACATTAAGGGCAGTGGCAGACATCGGCATGTCCGAAGTGTGTCACCGCACAGGGTGGCAGCGACAGGCCAACCCCACCCCCGTTGACGATTGGATTTCCAATGTAAAGATCAACCAACCATTGTTTTTGGACCGTATTGGAGGGATAAAAAACATTCGCCAGCAAATAAATCCAGCTTTTGCTCAGATTTGCTCCTAAAACCTTTGAGGTTTATTTATTTTTTTTAAAGTTTTGTTTAATCCTGTCCTCTTCCTGTCTTCCATTTTGGAAATGACATCATTATTGGACGCCTACAGAAGTAGAAAGCTGTGACTGAATTTCTTGCTTTGGAAGGGGAACCTCCGTTCAATATTTTCAAAATGTGTATGGGGAAGCTGCAACAGGCTACTGCACAGTCAAAAAGTGGGTGTCCAGGATCAAAGGCGAAGAACAAGAGCCTGCTTTGAGTGACCTCCGTGACAAGCAAAAGAGCCCATGAAGTCATCAGTTCCATTGGCTGGACAACCGTAACATATACTCACCGTATCTGGCACCGTCCGATGGAAAAGTAGTGATGAAATACCATCTTTTTTGGATTTATTTCGAAGCGTATATTGCCTTTCTATTGCAATGAATAAATATAGAGGAAAATCAGGCTCATTACTGTTTGACTGCTGCCCGTACAATGCTTTGCTTTTTTCTTTTTTTACAAACTCAACAGCCAATCAGGAGCAAGTGAATACTGAAACGTGAGCCCTTCATATGGACATCTTCCAAGAGTCGTTTTGTCTTTCAGGGAATTTTGGTGGAAAATAGTTATACATTTTCCTCTCTTCATGTGGTGGTGGGCAGTTTTTTTCCGACACGGTCCCCTTGCTTGGAAGATAATGTATGGGTGGGGGCGAGAAGGCAGTACTGTGGTTAAAGAGTGGCCTGGTTTTCGATTTCACAGTAGTGCAACACACGCACGCTGAACTTTCTTGCACCTGTTGCTAATTGTTGACCAGTCACTCTCAAATGGGGGTTGTGCGTATACAGATCGTCTTTGTTTGTGTGTGTACAGCTAAAACGTAGCATGCATGTATGTGTATGTTGATGAGTGATGACATCTCGCCAAGGATCGTATGTCACCGCGGCCGCAAGCGCTGACCAGCCCCTCGTTTACTCTATGTTTAAAAAAAATAAAATAAAAAAATGAACACAGGCGGCCAATCATCCATTATTCAGTGCCAACCTCTGTTTAGCCAATAACAGCCTGTGCAAACTCCCGCCCTGTAATAACAGCGCTCATCGCAAAGCACGTCAAACTATGTCATGCCACACATACATCAAAGTCGATCCATTTTCAAGAAATAAACCCCACTTTATTGCCATGTTTAAATGTTGACGACAGTATTTATGTGTACTTTTGATTTGACGGTGGAATATTAGGGCCAAACAAGACACGCGAAGAAACACGACTTGTGGACACGGTTTGTTATTTTGTGGCGCTATTTTTGGCGACCGGCTGGATTCAAATCCGGTCAAATTATATCGTCAGCTGACTGCCAGCATGTTGTCACTTTTATTTGCTGTCCGCGGAGGCAAATGAGCACCAGCGTGTCTGTTTTTATGAGCGGACATGCTCATGTGGTTTTAAATGGATAGTACATATTCAGCCATGCACCGTCTGCAGACCATCAGCATCATTCGGACCGTCCTTTGTTTCATCTAATTAAAGAGTGCGCCCGGGCCCGGTTGGCTCCACGTCTGTTTATTTGAGGCAAAAACTGACACAAGCATCATTAGCAGTCAGTGCCCTCCTCTTTCCCTCCCTATTCCTTTCCCGTCCCACTCTCTATTTTTACCCAAAGGCATGTCAGCGTTGAACAAAGGGAGGAAGTGCCCCTGACATTAGCTTCTTACGGAGTTATATTTAGTCGTTGGGTTATATTCGACGCCATTCTGCCAGATTTAGATCTGAACCATGGGCGGGTGATTGTTGAGGAGCTTGTCGTTTGGAGCACACTCACAATCATTTGGCTTTGAGTGGCGCTCGTTGGGGTTATTCAGAGTTTTATTGTAAGGGTGAGCTTGGCCCATTCCCTCCGCAATCCTCGTGATCTTTCGCCTTTTTAGTTTGATATTCTGACTCGCGTGTGCCAGATTCTCTCTCCCTGTTGCATAATGATTTTTAGTGCTCCGTGGAAGCCTCTGGAAGTGAAATACTACCGATGTTCCGCATGAGAGGCTGCAAACTGGATTTTATTTGACACGTTGTTTGTCTTTCTGACTGTATCATGCCCCTCTCCGCTCTCTGTCTTTGTACGACACACTGGCTTAACAGGCCTAATTGTCTGTGTTTAAAGGTATGAGCGCTGGCTCCATCACTCATGTGGAGGTTTTAATGGTCCCATGCCATCAAAATGCAATTTTTTTCCGACCGTTTTCAACAAAACATAGGTCAAAATGAGTCTGCGACATGGGTTAACATCTGTGCGGTTTGTCGAGTGAATTTAAAAGGCAATAAATAGCATAAAGGCTTCCAAAACGACCGCATTACATTTCCGTGTGTTTGTGACGTGGATAGTTATTAATTATTCAAGTACCTTCTCACTTTGTGGTTGGTACCCACACATCCACTCAGCCGAACAGGAACACAGCTTTTCCGGGTTTTAAGCAAGTGAGTGTCATACAAATACAGTCTATAAAGTATGCGTATGACAAGAATACTTAACTATATTTATCATTTATAATGTAACTGTGGATGAAATAGCGAAGCTTGCGGTCATTGTCGCCAAAACGTGGCGCGCAGGTTCAATTTCAGTAACCTTTATTTTAACCTCAAAATAGCCCCCTCTATTTTTATTTTCACCCACATCCTCTTTCAGCTCACATTTCCTATTAGTGGGGCAACAATCCAACGCCACATCGAAGGATCCAAACGAGAAATCTCTATGGACGCTTGGCCGCCAGAAGCCACAAGACGGCGTGATATTGTCGCGGACCAATCAGAGCAAAACTGCCTTCCATATTTAAATCAAGAATAACAGCGATCCAATCAGCGCAAAGCTTATTTACATGTCGACTATTAATGAGAAATTCGGCTGTCTCAATTGCCAGGCATAAAAGACCAACTCGAATTGCTTGAAAAAGGGCATCCTGGGCATTTCCAACTCAAATTGTCTTCCAAACCCGATAACTCAAATTGTCTTCCAAATATCAACGATTATGAAAAAAATGCAATGATGCATGGGACCTTTAAATCCTTCTTGCGTAGAAAGACAATAGTAACACCATCTTACCCACTGCTACATTTCTATTATAGCCCTTTGCGTCCTCGTGCGACCCCAAGTCAAAAACAGAACCTCATATTGTCCAATGCTTGCAAATGATCCCTTAGCATGAGTGCTTATTATGGATGCATCTATTTGGAATGATTGCACATTGCAAATCCAATGGCTGGTCACTGTCTCGGGCTCTCTCGCCCCCCTCCGGGAGCGCCACAGCCGCAATCCTCCCACGCCTGGACTCGCTAACTCCCCGTCGCTGACTCACTACACCAAATTCTGTTCTTCCCCAAACCAACCCACTGACCTCGGCCTTGCACATAGTCCTCTGATCCGCCCGTGGCATACGAGCCAGTAACCAACATTTTGGTTCAGGCTACCATCAGCTGGACCTGCTCAAAAAGATGGAATCCACTTAACCACTTGAATGAATTGAAAGACATTGTTCACATCAGTGTCTCACACTGGGTTGAATTAAGTTGTCGGAAGTATTTAAGACACAACCTGCCACTTGAATGATATTTTGTAGGGACTGACTGTTTTTTTTTAGGCTGATGCTGATTCTGATATATGGCAGAATAAAATTCCGACAACCGATTAATTGGCAGATAAATTAAAAAATATCTAATGAAAACAACTTATTTTTTTGGTCCCTTCACGGTTACAACTATAAAGATATGACTTACAGGCAGAACAGTTGACTGTTATACAATACTTTGTGCATTTGTATTTGTTTAACTTTACAACAGAGAGAAAAATCGGCTAAATATCGGACAATTTGTGATTTATTTTAATGTTTGGTTGAATGTCTTATGTTGCAGTGTGTTAATATGTAAAAAGTAAAAAAAAAAAGGCTGCGTTTTGCCCATTTAAAAAAGGCTAATATCAGCTGATTAAATCGGTCTGGCCCAAATATTTTGTTAAATATTGGTACTTAAAACAGCTATATTTATCCCCTATCCATAACGTTTTACCATAGGTAAATTGTAAATTTGGGGTGTTTTTCAGGTTTAAAAGTGCCTGAGTTTTGATTGAAGTACTGTACTATAGTTCTGTTCAATGGCCTTGCTAAAACCATATTGTAGACGATACTACGATATTTATAAAAGCGTGAGGTGGGGTCATGGGGAGTAGACATCCTCACATTTTCGTCCCATCTTCATTATGTGGTTGTCTACTTCTGCTTACACTGTCAAGGAAGTGGGCGGCAACACTAGTTGTTGCTGCATAGTGGCGGAGAGTGGGTGAGTAAATAGTCTGTGAAGCAAAATAGCTGCGCTTGCTTAACCGTTCTGAACACTTAGATTTCTATACCTATGTGTGTGTAATTATATTCTTTGACACCGTACTGCGTGAACATAAGGACTCAAGGAGGGGCAGGTGATACTTATATTGTCGGGATGACACACCAGGCCAGTTTGGTGCGGCTGTTTGAAAATGAATATCAACTCAGCATCGTGCTCCGAGGTCCAAGCGCCACTGTTTGGGTTCGAAACGAGGATACAGCTCACAGGGCCAGCTTCTGGTCACATGACGCGTCCCAGTGAGACGGTGTAATTACTGTCTGTCTCTGACTCCTACTTGGATTAGCCGAAGGTTATGTTTGCAGTGTGGAAATTACACACAAACACACACTCAGTCAGATAGAAACCTGAAGATAGTGTAGCAGTTGTTTTTTTGGTTCCACTCTCCTCCAACTTTCCCAAAGAGTTGCGTGGTCTACAGCAGCATACAGATGTTGAGAGTTAGTGACAGAGAGGGGGGCCCGTGGAAGGGCCAATGCTGTGACTTGGAACTATACCCAAAAGGGGCCCCCCCTTTCTCCTCCAGCAGCTCCTTCCCTCCCTTGTTATTGTTTTGACTGGGTTTAGGGGCCAGGGGTGGGGTGGGGGGTGAGCAGGTTTACGTGAGGGGTAAGGCCCTGCGCCCATTATGTCTGAGCATCTTGGAATCTAGGTCAGGATTCAACCTCATCTTTTCCACCCTCCCTCCCTCCACTCCTGCCATGACCACTGCCAAAAATCTTTAATCCCGCACTGCCTTTTTCACTCCTCGCCGTCTTGATCGATGCACCCCGCCCGTCTAAAGCTTCTCTTGCTCCTCCTCCACCCCTATCTCGCCCTTGTCTTGTGGCGCCAAATGCCAGGCATTTATCAGGGACAAGCAGATGTCCCCTTTGCTTCAGGGAGAACGAAGGGGTGGAAAGAGACCACAGAAGCGGCAGCCAATATATTATGGCTGCTGCCTTTGAATGTTAATTCTTAAAGAAAACTTTCATCTTCAACCAAACCGAAAGTGTGCGGCGAGGAGCTTCTGATTCATTGTTTGTGCGTAACGTCCGTCTTTCATCATTTCCAATCGATATGATGAAAATTTGCTGTGTCTGCAGGGTCACGAGTTCCATGCAGATTGGCTCCGATTAAAACGTGAAAGGGAAAATCCCATTGAACGAGTTCATACGCAAGCTGTGCTGATGCTACGTTTTGCTACCTTGGATGACACTTTCACTGAAACATTCCAGAAACCAACATGTCAGACTTTCAGAGCTTGTCATGGAGTGGCACCAAAGTTGAAGTCCATACTCGCAATGAAAAAAAGAAAGATACAAATCCTAACTTATCAAGATTGTCAGCCATAGTTTGTGTTTGCATTCCGTTGCAGCGCTTTGAGAGGGAGCCTTAGCGGAAGTCTTATCTCGTTAGCAACAGTACAGCTTTAATCTAAGTAATATCATGAATAGTACGACATAAAGGCCTGAAAAACTATTAAACAACATCGAATATGCAATGCACATCAGATAAAAACAAATATCTCTTCAATGCCTGGCTTGCACATATGAGCGTCAACATCATGCAGCCTCTGAGCCAGTTGAAGGTTAAAGCTCTGGCAAGATGCGTCACTTTTGAAAAACAATAGCATAACTCAGATATTCAGTAGCTTTTGGGGCAACCAAAAACCACTAATATTAACTTTGTTGTGTTAAAAAGATGTCAAATAACCCTGCTTGTTTCCATTTTAGTAGCTTTAGCTGACACACGGTTTTATCGTTAATGTACTTTTTAATAAGTTAAATGAACTGGCAACTTGGTAGCACTAATCATTGAAACACAATACAGCAACATGGGTTGAAGTCGAGGGAGTTATTCCCTCTTATCAGATAACAAAAAGTATTTTGCCTGAGACTATCTTTCATAACTAAACATTGACTCCTTGAAGAATCCGCTGCATGTTGCCCTTGTCGGGCATTTTAAAACAGGCACTGCAAATTCTATTGACTCCCTGCATGTTTGACTGGGGAGATCAGAAAATGTCCACCCCACCTTATCTTCATCACAGCCAAACAGCATCAAACATGAGACGGGCTACGTTCTTCGCATGCCGCAAACAAGCTGATATTAAGAATGCTGGGAAAGAAAGTTATGTCATGTGTCATAAGACCCGAGAGACAAATGACTGGACGGATAATCTCCTTTTTGTTGTAAGAGGTGTCTTTTCTCACATTAATTTGGACTTTCTCTTTCCAGACAAACAGAAGCTTGGCCCTGATAGCTGACAGGCATGATTGCAGCGGTGAAGGTCTGGAAGGAGGAAGCACTGGAGCCATCGCTGCCTCTCCTAAATTATCACGTCGGCTTGGTTCACTTGCTTAATCGTGCGTGTTAGGGGGTGTGGGTCAAGAACAGATTGGGTGGTCTGTTAAAGTTGTTGTGGCATGCACCTGCACAATCTAAGACAGCGATGGGATAAGTTTGCTTGTCACAAAACAATTCACACCCGTTTGACGAACAGTATTTGAAGGCAATTGGAGGTTTTCCCTCCTCTAGCTTGAGTAGCTTTATAGCACGATTTTCAGAAAGGCTCCTTCGTGTCTTTCGGCTGAGCAAAATACTTCTCTGGGAGCCTCTTTCGTGATAATTTATTTTCTGTATGTCTTTCGGTCTTGCACAAACGCTGAAAAAGGCTCTGCCCCCATTCGACACAGAGGAATCGATGATAGGCTTTCCACGAACAGAATTTTTGGGGCCGATCACTGCTGTGCACGATGGCGACGCAGAGTAAATGTCTTTTGCGGAGCTGAGCAATGACGTCTTTGATCGGATCGGCGAATTATGACATTAAACCCGATCAGCCGATCAGCATATAATGCGAAATATCGGCCGATACCGATCAGCCCGATAAAATCGGTGTAAAGTCTAATCGATGAGCGCTGTGCTGACGCACAGACTGCTGCCTGCTAACCTTTGTCACTGTCATTCTTAAAATACCAGTACTGTAAAACACGTATCATGTATTTTTATTTTATTCGCGGTGAGGTATCACGTCACTCTTCTACTGTCTAGTAATATACCAAGCAGTTCTGGTCCACTGTACTTAATGAAGTGTGACAGACCTCTTTCACCATAGTCAAGCAAAGCCACAAACCCTCCTCTGCAATCCATATCACTCCACCGTCCCTTTGACGCAACAGCAAAACAATTATCCTCCTCCGTCGCATCAAACCCCCAGTGGGCTACCTGACAGATGCATATAATTAGATCTGTGACATTATCTGTAAGGGTCCGAGTTCCACCTGAGGCACCCTGGGCAATGGCAGCCCGCAGCGACACGCAAGGACAAGGACACGTCCTCGCAACCAATTAGAGGTCACTTAGTTAAGGAAGGGTCCTCGTATCAGCAAGGCTGCGAACAATGTGACGCCACGCAAACAGAAAGAGGAAGTGATAAGAGGCCGTAAAAAGGCAGATTGCAGAGAGTGACTCAAGGCGGTAAAATGTGCTCACGCCCACACAGGAATTCCTATTACTAAGTCACTTTCAGGAATTGCATGTAAACAAACATGTTCAGTGAGGAGAAAGGCTGGTGCTAAAAGCTTTTCGCATGACAAATACCCATATTAAATACAGCTTGGTTGTCTATATGAATAAATAATACAAACATACAAAAAACATTTTTCGGTTGGGCTTCACAATACAAACACACAGATGGCAGATATCAGTCTGTCCATTCCCATACGCATAAAATGAAATATACAGTACATAATGCAGAGGCCTGTCTGTCCATTCACATGCATACAATAGGGATAGGGAGTGGGACAACGGCAGCACGGCAAAAGCTTGCCCATATTTGGCGCTGGTTGCTAAGCGACCGAACAGGTAGTAGTCTGGTGTCTTTCCCTGCTGGTTTGGATGTGAAACAGGCTGCAGCTCTGCTATATGCATGAGTCACTGTTACAACAGCAAGCTCTGGCTTCCCTTGGAATGAGGAGGAGGAGACGTAATACACAAGATACATATAAACAACACATTATACATTACGTTATGGACTTTTTAGTTAGACATATACATTCTATGAACAGCAGTCTTGGAACACACATTGCATCAAAAGAGGGAGCTTTTATGCTTAACAGTTTGGGAAAGGCCCTTAAAGGTCTGGCTGGATAAGATTAGCGTGGAAGAATTTGACAGGCCCATACAAAGCCCACAGTAACACGATGTATCAGTATTTGGATTAATAATGACAGTAATCCACGCTATGCAATCTTTTTAGGACATTGCTTTTCAATGCAAAGCTTAGCCTATAATCTTAGCAGTCATCAGTGCTATTAATGCGTTACACTTGCTTGACCTTCGCTGTAAAATTATTTTAGCGACGCCTAAAATACCCCCGTCCTGTCGGAATTACACACACCAATGCCCCGAGGCTCGCATCGGCGCCATTTAATCATCGCAAGTCGCAGACTCATCATCCAATCGCCATTACTGTGAGTACAGGGACAATTGTTTGGTTTATTAGTCAACAGATGCGGTCAACTTGTTCCTTTTTTTTAACACCGCTCATTCTCATTTCCATAATTCGGCCACCGACTTATTAAGAAGATAATCCCCTTGTTACATGGTCTCCACTGAGGAATTCACCAGGGAACCGGGGGCGTGTGTGTGAGATGGGTGGGGTCATATTAAGACATGAACTTCTTACCCCTTCCCTCCTCCTCTTCTTCACCATTCCTCCAGCTTCCTTCCTCCCTGCGTAAGCTGCTTGCGAATGCTAATGATTAATTGCTTATTTGCAAGGCCGGGGTATGATTGGCGTGTGTGCGGAGTGGACTTGACGAGCCGCCAAAGCTGTCAGACAGGATGCACAACAACAGCAGTGTGAGGGAGAGAGGGAGAGAGGGAGGGAGAGAGAGCGAGAGAGAGAGTGAGAGATAGTAAATAGTCTGCAGATCAGAACTGTCTGAAGCTTTTACTACCAGAGTATGCAGCTAAATCATCCTTTTAACTAAGGTTTAAACACATAATAGAGAGGTTGTTCTTTTTTTTTTTTATTTTTTTTTTTTGAGGGGGTAGGGGCGTAGAATTGGCAATTTAGCATATTTTATACTTTAGGGATTGTGACCAAATAAAGCAGCTGTCTTTGTATCAAATCAAAATGTACTACGCCAGTATCTCTGACATTTACAGGCTCTGAAAAATAATACAAACGGGGATAAAACAGGTATGCCTAAAACATTTTAACTCTATTATTTAAAATGATGGTCCCAATGTTTTATTGGAGCATTTCAGGTGTAATATATTTTTTGAAATATGTATCATTTGTTTGTCCATTCAGATAAACACAAATATTACAAACACCCATCTGTCCTTTCACATAGACACACAATGTATACAGCAGTCTTTCCAATTATATACTGTACATACATACATATGTTTTATGTAAAATGCTGAGTGGTTAGTAAATCTTGGAAACCAGTAGTCACAGTGGCTGGTGACCTAAAATGTTAATGTCAAACCCTGCATAAAATGTAAACAGCTGTCGACTGACATAGAGTATACAAATAATATATGAAGAAACATTTGTCCATTTGCGTACTGTCTGTACAAAATTGCAAACATAATAATAATAATGACTGAGTTTCTGCAGTGCAAACATTTTTTTGGACACGCAGTGACTGTCGCGCACATTGCACGCTGACTGACACTGTTCTGTCAATCACACTCGCGCACAACTGCAACCTTAGTTTTAATCATCGTTAGAGGCAGCGGAGACGCTCACCACAGATTAGTGCCTATCAAATCGTAGGCAATGACTGATTGCATGCATAAACATGAAAGAAAGGACAATCAAGGAAAGACGCTTCTCCTTGCAAACTCAATTTGCCACCAGCTTCTTCTTCTTTTGCATTCACCGATTTGAATAATCCTTTCTCATGCAACCTCTTTATCATCGCTTCAAGTTAGCGAGCAGCCGAGAAGCTGTGACGCGAGAAGCATCCAATCGGCTAAATCACGTTTATGAAGTGGTCCGACAGCTCAGGCTAATACCTGTTTCATAGGAGACCTGAATGTCGCACACACAGCCTTAATCCTTGATTGACCCCAATAGGGGTGCGCCAGGGGGCACCGCCTGTACTCGCCAGCCTTTATGATAATCTAATTACACAAAAGTATGTCTATTACATGCATATTGTTTTGTAGATCCCCACCCAGTAGTTTCCTGACATTTACTGAGGCAAAGCACATACGTGTAGTTAACATTACAAAATCTTAAATGTAACAAAAACTATACATTTAGTTCCTTGACTGAGTTTAATTTGTCCCATGATCAAACCCAATTTACGTGTACAAAAAATACATTACGATGCCATTAATCTGTTCCAGCACACTAAAAAACACCAACTTTTTTTTAAATGAAAGAAATATTGCACTGTATTTTATAAAACATAACAGGAGAAAATAAAGAAACTAAATGGTTAAGTGAAATTACTGTATACATTGTAGAAGTCGTGTTGGATGTGTGCCTTTAAGGGGCGTGGCCTAGTGAGTGCATCGGCAACCGTGGCTCGCTATGCCCACATGCGAGGGCATTACACAACATTAATTGCTTCATTTTGGTTTCACATCAATAAAGCGAAGGCGTATAAGGCGTATCGTTACTCTAAACTCTAAGTTGGGGCGAAGTACCGCTGTACTTATATAATGGCGGTTACAAAGATCTAGTGAAAGAGCTTTTCATTGGTCTGCCTGTCACTATATGATAGATGAACAAAGATACATTATTTGGAGTACATTAATAATTACTTTTAAACCAAATTTGTGAAATGGAAGAATTTGCCACTGCACACCTGATGAGACAGAGCACAGCATGCTGTCTATGACATGCGTAGACTGCAACTGATAAAGCCCCTTCCCCCTTTTGTCTAAGATACATATCATACTCATTTTATCAGCGCTCGCATGTGCCACGCATTCTCCAAGCAGAAATTGGACAAACATGCTTTCGCAGATCGAACAAACGATTACACAAGCACACATACA
Organism: Phycodurus eques; assembly: GCF_024500275.1. NCBI lineage: Eukaryota > Metazoa > Chordata > Actinopteri > Syngnathiformes > Syngnathidae > Phycodurus > Phycodurus eques. The sequence continues at coordinate 8,878,988 of NC_084546.1, read as the reverse complement.
CATGCACGCGGTGTGTGTCAGGTTTGTTTGGGAGGCTTGTAGCATTTTCTCCCCAGCAGAGACCGCATATTTGCAGCTGCGGGCAGAGTAATTGATGCACACCACCATGATAGGCTACCATATTGATAACATGCAGCCCTGTTAGTGTGTGAGTAGTCCACCAGGGAGACAGTTTCTCCAGCATGTCTTGGGTCTTCACCAGGGCCTCCTCCTGGTGGTACGTGCCCAGAACACTTCATTTGGGAGGCGTCCAGGAGGTATCTTAAGCAGATAGCCGAGCCACCTCATGTGGCTCCTCTCGATGCCGAGGAGCAACGTCTTTATTCTGAGCCCCTGATAGAGTAGACAGGTTATCACCCTCTCTCTAAGAGAGCGCCCAGACACCCTGCAGATGAAACTCATTTCAGCCGCTTGTATCCGGGATCTTGTTTTTTCGGTCACGACCCGCAGTTCATGACCATAGGTGGGGGTGGGAACGTAGCTCGTGCTGGAAATTGAGAGCTTCGGCTTTTGGGTCAGCTCCCTATTCACTACGACAGACTGATGCGGTCTCCCTCTCTTCCCTCACTCGTGAATAAGACCCCTAGATATTTGAAGTCCTCCACTTGGGGAAGGATCTCATTACTTACCCAGAAAGGGCACACCACCTTTTTTGTCTAATTGAGGCCCATGGCCTCAGAATGAGTACCTCCAAACTCATTCTTGGCTGTGAAACGCTCCAGCGAAAGTTAAAGATTGCATCTTGATGAAATAAAAAGAGCACATCATCTACTTGTAAAAAATGCAGTGATGTAATACTGAGGCCACCAAACCGGACGCCTTTAATGCCTCAGCTGCGCCTAGAAATTCTGCTGATAAAGGTTATGATCAGAATTGGTGACAAAGGGCAGCCGAGGCAGAGTCCAACCCTCACTGAAAACGAATCCGATTTACTGCCAGCAATGTGGACCAAACCGTACTGGGTCGTACAGGGACTAAACAGCCTGTATTGGGGGATCAGGTACCCCACACTCATGGAGCACCCCTCAGAGAGACCCGCCTATCCCAGCTGACTTTGGGCGAGAGGCAGGACACACTTTGGACTGGTTGCCAAGAAGTGGAAATGTGGCAACATTAAAGTTACACTCAAAGCAGGCTTTTATTCTTCGCCTTTGATCCTGGACACTCACATTTTGACTGTGCTGTAGTCGACTGCAGCTTCCCTATACTATTTTTCATTTGAAAATGTTTAGTGGCGGTTCCCCTTCCAAAGCAAGACATGAAATCAAAGCTCTCTGCTTCTGATGGGCATCAAACAATGGTGTCATTTCAAACAAAACTACAACCTATGAACATTTCTGGGGAAAAGAGATTGAAGATTGAGATTGAAGTGTCCTATCTGTTCATCAATGAATGTGTGTGACTACGGACATGTGATTTCCGGGGTCCTATTTAATTTTAGATGTGGTTAAATATGAAAGCATCTCCAGTGCATTCCTCATGGTTCCCCCGCCCACCACTGTACGCATCAGCTGACGGCTTGTTCCGCCGAGAGGACGTCAAATTCCATCCAGTGCCTACAGTGGCCATTGCATCTAAATATACACATCCCCATGGTCGCACGTGCTGGAATTCCATGTCCTCCTTGTGTTTGCCAGGCGCGACTTCCAATGCACCCCCGTTTCCCCCAATGCACCCCCCTCACAGTGGGGAGAGGGATTTTTTTCTGCCTCTCACTAGCTCGCCGCATTCTGCTGGCGTAACATCCAGGAGGAAGAGGGGCAAACCTCGTGCAGATTCAAGACACAGAAAAAGTGGATGGGAAGCAGGGATGCAGGGCATCTGAGGAGAAGCGAGGGAAGCTGAAGCAGGGAGGGGAGAGGGAGCGCGTCGTGTCCTCAAACAGCCTCTGAGAAATTGGAGGGAGAGGAAGAGATGATGAGAATGAGCAGTGCGGCTTGGTCAGGAATGAGGTTAGTAAACCATTCGGAATTGGATAACAGCCTCTCCACGTCGTCACAGTTTCACCAAACGACGACTCAATGATTTAAAATAGCAGATTAACTGAGATATGGGCCGGGACAGATGGCGCTGATTTAATCTAATGTGCGCAAATCCAACACACATGACGGATTTAGCGCGGAATAGGCGAACCGTGCCGTTTTCTTGCCACACGTGACCACCGAGCTGCTGAGCCAATTAGGAAAGACTTGATCGGGTTCAATTTGGATGCAGAGGCAGTGCAAGCCAATCAAAAAAAGACGGAAAGGGAGGGGAGGGGGCTCCAAAATGTCTGCAGTTGGAGCTGCAGTGTCACCCTGCCTCTCTTTGTTGATTTTTGGGAACAATTTGTCCTCACAGGAAAATGTCACGCTACCCTGTCAGCTCTGACTGCCCCCCCCCCCCCCCCTCTCATGCCACCCACCATCGACTCTCGCTTCCTTTCACTTCTCGTTGCAGCTTCCTCCCTCCTCTCACTTCACATCTTATCATGTCCTCCTTCCCCTCGTTTTTTTTTTTTTTTTTTTAGGCGAGAGCATCCACGGAGCAGTGTTCAACATTTTTACACAAAAGATGGTACTGAGATGGCAGCCTCGCTTCACCTCCCACCTTCGATATTTTAAGACAAAGAGCTGCACAGGTCAGGCACACACACGCACGACGGAAGCAAGCACACACGCACACACACACAGCTGGAGCCTGACAAAGCCACACAGCTGCACCGGCCATCAAAGACAAACATGCTCAATAAATCAGCATCCCCGACAGCAAACGTCTACAGTTACACCAGGAAATCCACCATTGAACAATAAAAAAAAAACACTATAGGTCTTGGAAGAACCTGGGCATCTTGGTTTTACAAATATCCCATCAGAAGTATTTATTCAACATTACAACTTGGGTTATATCCCAGCCATCGGGAATGTTAAGAAGACATATTTTCGTGGCTCAAACGTTGTTATATGTAGGGATTAAGAAAGATGCTCGACAAATCAGCAACCATTTTTCCAGGTCGTAGTGGTGCGGGCATTTTTATTTTCGCCTTATAGGAAGTTTGACTTAATAATTGTTCGTAACTTTATAGAGAAACACCATATTTTGTAATCATGCTAGGTTTGACCAATACTTGAGCCTGGCCTTGACTGACACTGACAATAATAATAATAATAATAATAATAATAATAATAATAATAATAGTAAACCAATATGCAGATGCATATTCAGTGGGTACGTTGCTCATTTAAGTTTGTGCATGTGTACCTAATGTTGAAGCTCGTCAGTGAACATAAAAATACATAAGTTGTCCCAAGTACAAATCTGTTATTATTCATATGCAAATTCTAATTAAGATGTGACATGCAGCGCCCCCACTCAAACACCATCACGCCCCCTCACCTGTGGCCCCTACTTATTAAAACCCCCTCCACGCTCACACACCCCTCACATCACCTATTCCTGCCATCGCACTTGTATCTTATGACCACACTTGTGCGTCACTGGGCTTAGTCGACAAGCCAGAATCCATTAGTGTACCCCCCTCCACACCCCTCCCACACACACACACTACACTGAAATAAACATGCGCCGGGTCACACTCAGGCCACTCAAGCACGTGAATGTCAGTGCAAAGTCAATGACATATGCACACACACACACACACACACACATACAAGGGCTGAAATAAGTATTTAAACACTTCGCCATTTTTCCTATTAAATATATTTCCAAACGTGCTATTGACCTGAACATTTCACCAGATGTTGGGAACAACCCAAAGAATCCATACATACAAAGAAAGTAGAACAAATCAGCTCAGAAATTAAATTGTGTGTAATAATGTGAAATCACACAGGAAACAAGTATTGAACACGCCAACTGGTATTTAATAATTTGTACCAAAGCCTTTCTGCGATTGGCTGGCAACCAGTTCAGGGTGGACCCCGCAACCTGCCCGATGACAGCTGGGATAGGCTCCAGCACGCGCACGACCCTAGTGAGGAGGAGCGGCTCAGAAAATGGATGGATGGATGTACAAAAGTCTTTGTTTGCAATGACAGCTTCAAGACGCCTCCTGTATGGAGAAACTAGTCTCATGCATTGCTCTGGTGTGATTTTGGCCCATTCAGCCACACAAGCAGTCTTCAAATCTTGAAATCTTGAAGGGTTGGGGTTATATATATATATATATATATATATATATATATATATATATATATATATATATTTGCATTGCTTTGCTTTGAGACAGCTCTTTGCTCTTACCCATCAAGAGATGTGTCTTGGCTCACACCTTGGCAATGACACCTTTTTCTAGGCCATCAATTAGGACTGAATCAGCTGATATTCATTTGCACTGACAAGGGGTTGGATTGCTGTTTGATTATTGATAGATTTTAGGTCTTGTCTTGGCTTTCCATGCCTTTTTGCACCTCCCTTTCTTCATGTGTTCAATACTTTTTCCCTGTGTCATTTCACATTATTTCACACAACTTAATTTCTGATCTTATTTGTTCTACTTTCTTTGTATGCATGGGTTACTTGGGTTGCTCCCAACATCTGGTGAAAATTTCATGTCCATAGCACCTTTGGAAATATATTTAGTGAGAAAAATGGTGACGTGTTAAATATTTTCTTCAGCCGCTGTATACACTCTGGCTTTCCACGCCATTCATGGCGGTGCTACTCCGTCAAGCATCTATTTATAGTGATGACTAAGCTCTGCAGCATCTATCTGCATCATAAAGGTGGCTTGTACAATGCTGACACGTAAAGTAAATATATATATATACATATATATATATATACACATATATATATATACACACACACATACATATACATACACATATATATATATACATACATACATATACACACATATACATATATATATTAATATATATACACACACACACATACATATAAATCCATACATACATACAAAATATAATTTCTTTTACCCAGGTAGATTTTGTGTACTGTATTTCACTTGATTCAAACATATTTTTGCTTAGAAATCGAAATATGGTACTACAACTATGAGTAGTTTTGCTACCATCAGTCTGTAGGTGTATTTAGTATTAATACACTAGTTTTTAAAAAAAACATTTTCTTGACTAGCTATGTTTACTTGTTTTAAGAAATGTCCAAGTACATTTGTTTTTGTAATATTGGCAAATAATTTCCCCAAAATTAAGTAACATTCTTTATTTACTTTTTTGGGATAATTGCTTTCATCCCTCACAAATCAGGGATTTTGAAAAGGGTACAGTACAATAGTACACTCAGTCCTAGCACACACGGGTTTATAGACTGTAAACAACCACTTATTCTTTCTTTTTATTTTTTATTTTACAAATGTTTGATCCACGGACGATGCTTCAGGGCTGGCAAATTAACAGGAGGACTGTTTCATGGAAGTATTGACTTTCATTCATCGCTGAACACACTTTTAGCCACTGACTGACTTACTCACTGACATCCTGGTCACATGCTTCCAGCCCGAAAATAAAAACAACAGCATTCTTTCATAATGCGCTGTGGAAAATGCTATGGCTGGAATGTGCGCGCGCTTGGGCCCGCATTAGCGCGACGACTATCATGTGAAATAAGCCACGCAGAGTCAAGTGCACGCACTCACACATGCACGTGCACAAGGGCGACATTGAGGCATGTGTGTGGGTGGGAGTGGGGATTAGGCATTGCCGAGCTAAAGACCACTGTTGAGTTATCTGGTTGCACTGTTACCTCCTTATGTGAACTTATATTCAAGTATTAAAAGCAAGAGTAACACCATGCCCCTCTCAATCTGTCCCCCTTTTCTTGAGTGCACCATTGTTTCTGTGCCTTGTCAGGGAAAGCTGTTTTTCTCTGATTTACAACTGTGCAAATTTGTTTTAACTGTACATTAGTGCTGCTGTGTTGAAATGGTGACCATAGCAATAGATCCTTGGTTGATTTTTTTTTTTTTTGGTTAAACATTTTATTTTGTCGAGGAAATGCAATGTTTAAACTACTGTGGTGCCTTCAGATACAAATAATTAAATTATTATCATTGGTATTATTTCTATTTAATTTGTTCAGTAGCCAGGCTCATAACTCAAAACACTTCATCTTAAATCATCTTTCCCCATTGAAATGAATGGAAATGTCGTTAATCCGTTCCAGCCTTCACCCCCCCCCCCCCCCCCCAAAAAACAAAATTGTTTTCAATGTTCTTTTTTTAATAAGGAAAAGTAGCACTCTATAATATTGTACTTTATAAAAACAGACAATAATGATTATTTTCGTCACCCTTTTGGATTCCATTTAATAATCGTTTTATGCTGCTCCAGATATACGGATATACATGTAATATTAGTTGGTCTTTGCTGAGGAAAAATAATATCTGCCAGTGTGCATTGTTATATTATCTGTTTACATGTGTTGCTCCACCATATCTGTCCGAATATGCATTTCTTATTGCGTCATAAATCCACGCAAATAGATGCTAATAGTGAGCATGTTTC